>NC_092052.1:104645957-104945957 GCF_003086295.3 Arachis hypogaea | reverse complement strand
TGAATTTTCTCCTAATTGTGCATAATTGATTGAAACATGCTTTTTATGCTACAAAAAGTGTCAAATTAATTCCACTTTTATTTCATTTGATGCCTTGATATATTTGTTTAAGTTTTTTAAGGTTTAGAAAGTAAGGATAACTTAGAAAAATGCAAGAAAAGTATGTGGAAGTGGAGATTTCACGAAGAAACGAAAGAGGAAGGAATTCATACGTGTACGCACACACAAGTCTGGTCACGTGCCTTATTTAAAATAGCATGTGACTCGTGATTTGGGGGGATTTTTTGCCCATTTTAGATCACTATAAACCGTATTAGAGGCCATTCATGGAGGGGACATAGACACACAACATCATAAAATCAATTTTTCTCTTTTTTAAGGTTTTGAGACCTTAAATTCTAGAGAAAAAAGCTCCAACTTCTCTCTAGAATTCAAGAGTTTCTTAGGATTTTCTTTCTGTCTTTAGGTTTTAGTTTTGTTTAATTGTAGTTTAAGTTTATAATGTCTTATTTTGCTACTCTAGTTTCTTAGAAGTTCTTGTTATTTCCTCTATTATGCTATTTTAGTTTTATGAACTCTTGTTGAATCCTTACTTTCCTTTAATGAATTTAATATTCTTACTTACTTGAATTCTTATTATCAATTTCTTGCATTGAGTAGTTATATATTTGATTATTGTTGTAATTTATAAAGTTTTGTTTATATGTCTTCCAAGTGTTTGATAAAATGATTCACTTAATTATGGAGTAGAATTTTCCTTTCTTGCCTTGGGTTGAGAAATTGGGTGACCTTAAGTCATTAATGTCCAAGTTGATTGATAATTTAGAGATATTAATTAATCTTATTTTCATTGATACTAATATTAATTCAATTAGTAAGTTATTTTAGACTTATAGATTAGAATTAATTAAGCCTAATTAACTTTTCTCGATTTGAAGAGGTTGAGAATTAAATTTGCCATTTGTAATTATCGTGTCGTGATTAGTTACAAGGATAGTGATCCTTAACCTTCAACCCTTGCCAAGATTTTTTGGATATTCCACATTTGCCGCCTGGGTCAAAATGCCTACAAGAAGATAATAACATACTACAGAAAAGGAAAACCCCATCTAAACAATGTATTGAAGATGGGTCCTTAGTGTCGGGGACATACTTGTGCCAATAAGCATAGCGTTGGGAGACTTGATTCCTAAGTTATGGGTGTGGCAATAGATAGTGTGTAACTATATGTTGCCAAGCACCCATGAGACACATATCTGGGTGAAAGTGGTTATTCTAGTTTAGGCAATCTTGGAGGAGAAGATCAGAAAGTCTACATTCTACGACTGATGCGAGTGCTCATGTGGAAGGTGAATCAGATACAAAAATATAATCTTTCCTTCCCATCCTTCATCATGAAGTTAGCAAATGCAGTTAGAGTCCCTAGGAGGTCAAATGATGTCCTGATTCATGTTTCAGTCGAAAAGAAATTTATTCCACATGACAAATGGGTAAAGCCAGAATTGGGAGGTTCGAAAAGGAAGAAGGTCGGTGAGACTTCTTCATCAGTACCACCACCAGTAGAAGCACCTCCTGCCCAACCATTATATTACATGGTCCAGGAGCTGCTTCAGGAGGTTTTCCGGAAGGAGCGCCGCAATTTGTGACGATTCTAGTGGATTGCAGCGAAGCTCAAGGGTGGAGATCGCAGACCCGTCCCAATTAACTCCTGAGAGGCCATTGAAGAGGACATCGAGGATGACAGTCAGGCCATGGATGCAAGTGCGGAGGACACTCGTGATGAGTAATTGTTGGTGAAGCTTCCAATCCTGGTTCGTAGTAAGTGTATAGTGGACTGTGCAACATTCAAGTGTAGGGGAGGCTTAAAACAGTTTTTGGTTGTAAATATTTCTTTTTTCAAACACTATTTATTTTTGTTATTATGCTTCTTAGACTTTTGAGTGTTATTTGACTATCTTGAATTTGTTTTAGTTGTATTTTTTATTTTGGTGTGTATATAACTTAGAATTTCTTTTCTTTTATTTTAGTTTACTTTCACTTTATCTGGGTTTGTACATATTTTGTTTTTCTTTTTCTTATTTCTAGTTGTTGGATGAATGAATATAATAGGATTTAGATTTTTTCCTTATGCATGTTGAGAACTAAGAATCATAGTTGAGATAGAAAAAAACTTAGAATTATATCCTCATCTAATTTTTTTTGAAAAAAATTTCTTTTTAAGCAATTTGGTTAAAATAGTAAGTCTACAAGAAAGAAAAATTTTTTTAAGGCACCCCATTAGTTTGAGTTAATGCTTTTCATTGAAACTTGCTTGAATAAGGATTTGTGGAACATAGATTAGAGTTAGAGCACATAACCTAGTGATATTTGAGCCTTTAATTTGTGGTTACATATCTTTAACCACTATTTTATTTTTATGTGTGTCATTCCCTTTATAATTGTAATATTATACTTGTTTGATTCTTGATGTTCGATATTTTATGTTTGCATGCATTTATATAATTAAGGCTATTGCTTCACATTAGCTCACTTACCCGAATAACTTCACCTCTTAGTCTACCATTGTTAGCCAAATTTGAGTCTTTTTTATCCCCTTTCTTCTTAATTATACCGAACACTAGCCTTAAGCGAAAATCATAAATGCTCCTAATTTGATCTTTGATTAGCTTAGGCTAGTGGTGAATGCATCATGTAAATATGGGAAAGGAGAATTTAAAAAACTGTGGTAGAGAAAAAAAAGTGTTTTGGGTTTACTGAAAATTTTGGGAATTGGATAAACACATACATGCATTACATTGTAAAAGCATATGCATTTATATAAAAAAAAACAAAAGAAAAAAATTGTGTATGAAAAAAAGAAAAAAATTTGTTTGAAAGCAATAAATATTGTTCCATATGGCATTTCTAGGAGTAGTAAGTGCTTATGTGATGTGAATTAATTAAGAATAAATGAATATGTGACAAGTTAAAAGAAAAGTATAATGGGTTGTAAAGTTTTACATTAAAGTTGAATAGGTTGTTGTAAATTAAGTGAAAGTTTAAATTAATCAAAGGTTCAAATTTCCAGTCCACTTAACTAAATGCATCATCACCTTGTCCCTAACCCCATTACAACCCTCTAAAATCCTCTTGATATTTATATGCATACATTAAATATTTGTTGATTGTTAGAAGGAGAACAAGTCTTAAAAATTAAGAATGTAAGATTAGAAGAGAAATGATATATTGAATTCCAAACACTAAAGCGATAAGAGAGTAAACACGTCCAATGAGGGTTCAAGAGCTCAATCTATTTTCTCCCTCCTCATAAAAATCTTATCTTGCATGTTTGTTTGTTTTTCTTTTAGAACTCAAATTTATAAATGGGATGGAATTAATTGATATTTTGCTTTTGGTCCTATATGCTCATATCTATTCTTGGAAATTGATTTATTTTTAACCAAGTAGGTCATAGTAGGTAGAATTAGATAGAATAGTTGAATGAGTATTAGGCAGTTTGCATTTAATGAGTGTTGGTACCCCTTACTTCCTCTTTCATTAATGTATAGCATGAGGACATGCTTTTGTTTAAGTATGAGAGAGTCGATAAATCCATATTTTATAATGATTTTGGATTGAAATGAGTGGGATTTATCAACTTAACTTGCACATATTCCTTGTAAATGCATGCTTTTGGGAATTTTCTCTTAATTGTGCTTAATTGATTGAAACATGCTTTTTATTCTACAAAAGTGTCAAATTAATTCCACTTTTATTCTATTCAATGATTTGATATATTTGTTTAAGTTGTTTAAGGTTTAGGAGGCAAGGATGACTTAAAAAAATAGAAAAAAAGCATGTGGAAGTGGAAATTTCCTGAAGAAACGAAGGAGAAACGAATTCAGACGTGTATGCACACACAGTTAAAGATTTTTGCATGTGTGAACACGCACAAGTCTGGTCACGTGCCATTTAAAATAACATGTGACTCGCAATTTGGGTGCCTTTTTGGCCCATTTTAGATCACTAGAAGCCATATTAAAGGCCGTTCATGGAGGGGACAAAGACACACAATATCATACATTCATTTTTCTTTCTTTTTTTTTTAGGTTGAAACCTTGAATTCTAGAAAGAGAAGTCCTGACTTTTCTCTAGAATTCAAGGATTTCTTAGGATTTTCTTTCTAGCTTTAGGTTTTAGTTTTGTTTAAATGTAGTTTTAGTTTATAATATTTTGTTTTGCTACTCTAGTTTCTTAGAAGTTCTTGTTATTTCCTCTATTACGCTATTTTAGTTTTATGAACTCTTGTTGAATCCTTACTTTCCTTTAATGAATTTGATCTTTTATACTTTATTCTTACTTACTTGAATTATTATCATCAATTTCTTGCATTAAGTGTTTGATAAAATGATTCACTTAATTATAGAGTAGAATTTTCCTTTCTTGGCTTGGGTGAGAAATTGGGTGACCTTGAGTCATTAATGTCTAAGTTTATTAATAATTTATAGATGTTAATTAATCTTATTTCCATTGACGCTAATCTTTTACTAATTTAATTAGTAAGTTAGTTAGGACTTATGGATTCAGATTAATTAAGTTTAATTGACTTTTTTTATTTGAAAAGATTGAAGAATTAGAGTTGCTCTTTGTAATTATCATGTTGTGGTTAGTGACAAGGATAGTGATGCTTAACCCTCAACCCTTGCCAAAATCTTTTTAGCATTTAAATTTACTTTTACTTTTTAGTTAATTATTAAGTGTTCTTAGTTTAATTTCTTTAGTCCATTTAGATATTGCTTGCTCTTTAATTTTTTGTTACTTAAATTCTCGTTAATTATGATCTAAGCCCCCAATTTTTTCATAGCCAATGATAGTGTATCGATTACAATTCATAGGGAGAATGACGGGATTAAACTCCCGGTATTTGGTTTAAATTTGTGACAATTTCACTAAACTTTGAAGAGTGCTGATTTTTGGTTTAGAGCTACAACGAATCTTGAGGTTTAAACTTGTGAATATTCTAAACTGGTGTTTAGCGCTCGTCACCTCCCAAACTGGACAACGAAGAAACAATCTCCCTAGATTCCACTCTGTCACAGACTGAAGCACCACTGCATCAAGTCTATGCAGACACTTGCCGTTGTTGTAATCGAACTTCTTCTTCTTTGTATTCGTTGGGGCAAAAGAGGAGCCACCACAACCACTCGCACAAGTATGAGGTATGTTTGTTACCTAGATTATTTCTTTATCAATAATAGGCTTACCATTGTAATTATTTTTTTAGTTAGAGTACATAAAGAGTACATAGTATATAAGGTGTAATAACTCATCAAATATTTTCTAAGGAGATTTTTCATTCTCTTCAACAATGAGAAGAACTTATTTCTCTCTCTCTTAATCCTTTCTGGTTCATCAAACCATCAACATCACAGCTTGAACAGCTTAGGGCATGAGATTTTCTTCATGGTGCGGTGAGCGTGGAGAGCAACCAAGCTGTGAATCAAATTTAAAAAAAGTTGTGAATTAAGATCAATCCAATTTTGCCATTTTCTTTTTATCCCTAATTTTTCTTTCGACATTTTCTTTCCCCCATTCTTACCCCTTCCTTCAAACTCATCCAATAGAGTTTGATGAGAGGCTATTTCGCAAGATTCTTTCTTGGTGAACATAGCTGTTCCGATCAATGAGTTAGAAGGAAGAAGATCTGAATCTTTATTACTCTATGATTCATTGATTTCTCAAAATGGCAAATATGGTAAACAAATCCTCCCATTGTAGAGGTCGTGGAGCTACATTGGCTTGCTCTCATTGCAACAAACAAGGCCACACAGAAGATGTATGCTATAACAAGCATGGGTACTCCTCCCATTTCTATCAACGGCAGCAATATAACACCACCATCAATCACATGATCACTGAGGGGCATGATGATATACTCAATGACAAACAATCCCAGCTCAATTGTTCCCAAGAGAACACTGGAATATCAAGATCTGGGTTCACTCCAGAGCAAAGATTTGCCTTGTTAGAGTTGATGAAAGACAAAAGTGTGCAGCAACAACCTCATAATGCAAATCAAATTTTGACTAATTCCATTCAGACTTCAACTCCAGGTAAAACCATTGCATTATATTTTAATGCGAGAATTATGAGTATTATCACTCCAAAATCTACACTATGGATCATTGATTCTGGTGCAACAGATCATGTGACTTTTGACTTAAAAGATTTTGCAAGTTTTCAAAATATTGCTCTAATCAATGTGATATTGCCAAATGGGACCAAAACTGTTAGCACCATCATTGGCACAATCACATTCTCTAAAAATTTTTTCTCAAAAATGTTTTATACATTCCTTCTTTTGATTTTAAACTGATATCTGTGTCAAAGTTAACCTCAAACTTACATTGTCAACTATTAATCAATGATAAGTGTTGTGAGATACAAGATAGATCCACATCAAAGATGATTGACATTGCTGAGTGTATAGAAGGGTTATATACAATGAGTAGAGAACCAGAATTCTCTCACTTTTCCCCTTTTCCAACAAAGCAAGCTTCATTGGCGGCAACTACAACTACTACTCATCCCACCACACCTTCACACAGTGAGCACAACAACATTTGGCATCTTAGATTAGGACACATACCCATGCATAAATTGATTTTTCTGAAGAAGTATTATCCTTTTATAGATTGTATTGCTTCAAAACTTCCTTGTGATTCATGTCATTTTGCAAAACAAAAGAAATTATCTTTTAATCTTAGTACAACTAAAATAAAAGATTGTTTTGACTTAGTTCATATGGATATCTAGGGTTCTATTTCTGTCCCTTCCAATGAAGGACATAGGTACTGTGGTGGATGGCAAGAGCAGATTCACTTGAATTTTTTTTTATAAAAACCAAATCTGAAGCATCACAATTGGTTATTAATTTTGTGAATTTTGTCAGAATACAATTTGAAAAACAAGTTAAGTGTATAAGGACTAACAATGGGCCAGAGTTCACTCTAAAATCCTTTTTTGCATCAACTGGAATTTTACACCAAACTTCTTGTGTAGAAACACTGGAGCAAAACGGGATTGTAGAGAGAAAACACCAGCATATTTTAGGTGTTGCTAGAGCACTGCTATTTCAATCAGAAATTTCACATTGTTTTTGGCAATACGCAGTTGCTCACACCATTCACCTAATTAATAGGCTGCCCAACACTAACCTGGATAATGCTTGTCCTTACAAGCTTTTGTATGGTAACTTACCTGACCTTTCATATTTAAGAGTATTTGGTTCTCTTGAATATGCCTCCACATTAACAAATTCAAGAACAAAATTAGACCCAAGAGCCAGAAAAACAGCTTTTCTTGGTTTTAAATTAGGAACAAAGGGTTTTCGACTTATTGATTTAAAATCAAAGGAAATTTTCATTTTCAGAAATGTAACTTTTTATGTCCATTTTTACATTCCACTAGCACTGACATTTCTGTGGTACCCATTCGTACTCCACAATGCATTGATCTTTTTCAATATGATACACCATCCACACATCATTTACAATCACCCACACATACCACACTCACAGATTCAAATGAATATTTCTCAAGCTCAATGCACTCACCAATTTTCTCATACACCATTGCACCCATTACCACACCACACACTACTAATGCACCTGCATCACAACACTCTGACATCACACATGACAACATTACTAGAATGTCTGAAAGAGTCAAGAAACCGCCTGCTTATTTGAAGGACTATCATTGTATGACAACCCACACAGCTCACTCTAGTAACTTTGCCAATTCTAACTCTTTATATCCTATCTCACAACACTTGTCATATGATAAACTAACCCCAAAATATAAGTCACTTTCTCTAGCCATCACCTCAAATCAAGAACCTAGCACTTATGAGGAAGTGGCTGCACATGAATGTTGGAGAAAGGCAATACAAGATGAATTGACAGCTCTAGATCAGAACAGAACTTGGTGTCTCACTGAACTCCCAAAAGACAAGAAGGTTATAGGTTGCAAATGGGTTTTTCGGGTAAAATTCAATCCCGATGGCACCATAGAGAGGCACAAAGCGAGGCTAGTTGCAAAAGGATTCACTCAAGTAAAAGGTGTAGATTATGGTGATACTTAGTCCAGTTGTCAAAATGACTACCCTACGAGTAATGTTAGCATTAGCAACAGCGAAGAAATGGCATTTGAAACAGCTGGACGTCAACACTGCCTTCCTTCATGGAGATTTGGACAAGAAAGTTTATATGAAGATACCACCCGGTTTGGCTGTCACAACCAGGTTTGGTTTGTAAATTGAAAAAATCTCTATATGGGCTTAAGCAAGCAAGCAGGCAATGGAACATTAAGCTCACTCAAACTCTTGTGGATGCTGGTTATAAGCAGTTTTTTATGATCATTCACTCTTCATCAAGAAACAATCTGAAAGCTTCACTGCCATTCTTGTATATGTTGATGACTTGGTTTTAATCGGGAATGACATTGGTGAAATCAATTCCCTCAAGCAAAATTTGGATGACAAATTCAAAATAAAGGATCTTGGTGATCTTAAATACTTCTTGGGAATGGAAGTAGCACGCTCTAACTCTGGAATTCACATTTATCAACAGAAGTACACTGATAAACCCATATTTTATGATGTATTTTGTGCTCAATTTAAGTGATTTATTCAATCCTTCACCCACTTATTCATGTAATTTGCATGGTTTTACTTTTCCTTCCTTATTGAGTGATATATGTGAAAAACATGTTTCCTATGCTTTAGAAATATTAAAATTAATCATCCTTTATTACCATTCGATGCCGTGATTTGTGTGTTGAGTGCTTTCAGGCTTTATAGGGCAGAAATGACTAAAAGGATGGAAAAAAAACATACAAAAATAGAAGGAAAGCACAAAAATGGAGTTTTGAAGAAAAGGGCAGCGACGCGAAAGCATGGACGAAGCGGCCACGTGCCTAGTACGAAAAGGCAGCGACACGAACGCGTGACTGACGCGGATGTGTGCCTTGAGCAGAACGCAAATGACGCGTACTCGTAAGCGAAGCGAACGCGTGATAAGGAAAACCCCCAGATGACGCAACCGCGTGAACCACGCGAACGCGTGACAGACGCCACGTACCAGAAACTACAGAAAATGCCCCCAGCGACTTCTGAAGCCCTTTTGGCCCAGATCCAATACCAGAAAACACAGATTAGAGGTTATAAAGTGGGGGAATGCATCCATTCATAGAGAGTCGATCATCATTCACTTTTCATAATTTAGATGTAGTTTTTAGAGAGAGAGGTTCTCTCCTCTCTCTTAGGTTTTAGGATTAGGATTCCTCTTAAAGGAATTAGGATTTCTTATTATTTCAACTTTATTATTTCAACTTCCTCTCAAGTTCAATATTCTTTTTACTTTATGTTTCTCTTTTACTTTCAGATACTTTAATGCTTTTATTTAATTACTTATGTTGCCAAATTGGCTTATGAACCATTCATGTTAGGATTTTCTTTATTTGATACAAATTGAGGTATTTCAGATTTATGATTCTTATTTAGCTTTTTTATATTCTTGGCTTTAATTGATTAACTAGAGGTTCTTGAGTTATCAAACTTATCGTGATTGTTAATTAATTTCTCTAATTGAATTGAATCCCACTAACTCTAGTCTTTCCTTAGAAGTTGGCTAGGACTTGGGGATCTAACTAATTAGTTCACTTGACTTTCCCTTGCTTTCGTAAAGGTTAACTAAGTGGTATTAAACTCAATTCTCATAAGAGTAACTAGGATAGAACTTTCGAATTTTCATACCTTGCCAAGAGTTTTATTAGATATTAATTTATTAATCCCTACAACTTATTTTCCTTATTCAAACCTTTCAAAATCCAAAAATACTATTTTTCATAACTAATAATAAGAACACCTCCCTGAAATTCCTTGAGAAGACGACCCGAGGTTTGAATACTTCGGTTTATAAATTTTATTGGGTTTGTTACTTGTGACAACCAAAACGTTTGTAAGAAAGGATGATTGCTTGGTTTAGAAACTATACTTGCAACGGGAATTTATTCTGAATTCTAAACCGTCAAGCATCCGTTCTTCATACACCATGGACCTTCTCAGGGATTTTGGTTATCTAGATTGCAAGCCTCTCTCTACCCCATTTGATTATAGTCAGAAACTCTCAAAGGAATCAGGTACCATTTTAATAGACAACACTGTTTATAGACAGCTCATTGGTCGACTCCTTTACCTCACAAACACTAGACCCGATATCTTTTATGATGTGGGACGTTTGAGCCAATTTTTGGACTGTGCAACCACTTCTCACCTACAGGCTGCTTTTCGCATCCTCCGATATTTAAAAGGCCGACCTGCAACTGGTCTCTTCTTCTCCTCTACTTCTAATATGCATCTCACTGGATTTGCCGACGCTGACTGGACTACCTGTGCCGATACTCGTCGCTCTATTTCCGGTTATTGCTTCATGCTTGGGAACTCTCTCATTAGCTGGAAGAGTAAGAAGCAAACCATAGTTGCCAAGTCCTCTGCAGAAGCTGAATATAAGTCTCTTGCTGTTGCCACTTGTGAAGCTAGTTAGTTATCTTTCTTAATGGATTTTATTGGTTTGCCGCTTCAAAAGTATATCACTCTATTCTGTGACAACCAGTCAGTCATTCACATTGCCAATAATCTCATCTTTCATGAAAGAACTAAACACATTGAAGTGGACTGCCACATTGTTCGTGAAAAGTATTTGTCTGGTCTCATTCATCTTATGCCAGTTCGTTCCAAGGATCAACTTGCTGATTTTCTTACCAAAGCTCTGCCACCGGGTCCTTTTCTTGCTAATGTTTCCAAGCTAGGATTGCTAGATTTACACAATTCTAGCTTGCGGGAGAGTGTTACCTAAATTATTTCTTTATCAATAATAGGCTTACCATTGTAATTATTTTTTTAGTTAGAGTACATAGTATATAAGGTGTAATAACTCATCAAATATTTTCTAAGGGGATTTTTCATTCTCTTCAAAAATGAGAAGAACTTATTTCTCTCCCTCTCTTAATCCCTTCTGGTTCATCAAACCATCAACATCACAGTGTGAACAGCTTAGGGCATGAGATTTTCTTCAATGTTCTTCCTTCGTTGAGATTATGATATTTTGGTATCTTAGGGTTTACAAATTCCTATTATAAGAGACATGAAGAAGGTTTAGAAAGAGGGTTTTATTTTAATCTCATAGAACAAAAATCACAAACTATAATCAATAAACTCAAATGCAAAGACTTCAGCAATTCACTCTCATCATTCACTCTCTACTAGGGCTTTGTTATATTCGAAGTAACTTATGAGAATGGAAAGAATGAAGAGACATTATAACTTGTAAAGTTTTTTCTTTTCATTCTAATTTGACAAATTCAAACATTTAACACTTATTTTTTACTGTGTCATCAAAAGGGCCACGTCACATAATGTACAAAGCCATCATGGCAAAGAAGGTGCCACTTGGCAGCCACTACTGTCGAAAATGTTACTCAGGTGAAGGAAGGATAGAAATGACCAACGGAGCTTGATATTGATGTGTACACATGACTTACTAAAAAATTAGAGTATACATTTGTCCACCATGTGAAAATTTATGTGTACTTTTGTCCATTCTTCAAAAGATTAGGATTTTTCTTTAAAAATGACTATAGCGACACTTTCACATAACTGGGTCAATTTAATTTCTTGGTGAAAATGTATTTTGTAATTTTTAAAAAAAAAATTTATGGCAGTGTCATGCATATGATGAAGAAATAAATAAGTATTTAGGCCAACAAAGTTACCAAAAAAAGGTCGATGGGCATTTAAGGTTGATTTTAGTTTTGGGCCTTCAAGAAGATATGCTATTGAAAAATAATTTGATCTCCACCAGAAAACTTCAGGAATAAGTACTTTTTGGATGCCATTAAGTTGGAAGAAAGAATTTTTTTTAATGAAAAATTTTTTTAGTGTGTTTGGCCAAAGTTTAATAGTAAAAATAAAAATACTAAAAAAATAAAAAAATATATTTTTTTAGAAGTTATAATTTATATTTTTTATTAAAAAAATATTTTTAATATAATAAATTAAAAATTACTTTTATATTATTATACCCAAGCATAATTGTTAGATAAAAGGATATTTTTATATGAAATATCTAAACGTAAAATTATTTTTACTTTTTTTAAAGATCTTCTAAAAAAATTACTTTTAAAAAGATATTTTTGTAGAAGCTCATCCAATCAAGTCTTAAGAAAACAACAACAACAACAACAACAAAGTCTTGTCCCACTATGTGGGGTTGGCTACATGAATCAAATGAAGCCATTGAGCTCTATCATATATCATATCTACAAAGAGACTGTTTACATATAGATCTTGTTTGACCACCTCATGGATGGTCTTCTTAGCTCTTCCTCTGCTTTTAACCCCTTGTCCATCTTCCATCTCATCCACCCTCCTGACTGGGTGTTCTGTTAGTCTTCTTCTCACAGGTCCAAACCACCTGAAACGCGATTCTACCCTCTTTTCCACAATGGGTGCTACTCCAACACTCTCCCTTATATCTTCGTTCCTTATTTTATCCAATCACGTATGACCACTTATCCATCACAACATCTTCATCTCTGCCACACTTAGCTTATGTTCGTGCTCTCCTTTGGCTGTCCAACACTCCGTACCATAAAGCATAGCCGGTCTTATAGCAGTGCGATAGAATTTACCTTTAAGTTTTAAAGGCACTTTTTTGTCACATATAAAACCAGATGCACTCCGCCATTTTGACCAACCTGCTTGAATCCTATATTTACATCCTGTTCAATCTTTCCATTATCCTGTATGATGCACCCAAGATACTTAAAACTTTTAACTTTTTGTAGGATGTTTTCTCCAATCTTCACATCTATATTATAGTTTTCCTTCTCAGACCGAACCTATATTCCATATATTTTGTCTTGCTATGGCTTCTGCACAGACAATATAATTTGAGAGCTTCTCTCCATAAGTCCAACTTCTTATTTAGGTCTTCCTTTGACTCTCCTATAAGGACGATATCATCGGCAAAAAGCATGCACCATGGCACAGGCTCTTGGATGTGCTCTATGAGTACTTCCAAGACTAATGTGAAAAGGTATGGACTTAAGGTTGATCCTTGGTGTAATCCTATACCAATAGAAAATTCCTCTGTCACACCACCTTGAGTCTTCACACTAGTTGTGGCCCCATCATACATGTCTTTAATTGCACAAATATATGCGATCCTTACTCTCTTCTTTTCTAAAACCTTCCATAAGACCTCCCTTGGCACCTTATCATATGCTTTTTTCCAAATCAATAAACACCATATGTAGATCCCTTTTATTACTGCGATACCTCTCCATCATCCTTCTTAACAGGTATATCGCTTCGGTAGTGGATCTGCCTAGCTTAAATCCAAAATGGTTCTTTATTACTTGTGTCTCTTTTCTCAACCTCCGTTCTATCACTCTTTCCCATAACTTCATGGTATGGCTCATGAGCTTGATCCCTCTATAGATTTCGCAACTTTGTATATCTCCCTTATTCTTGTAAATAGGTACCAAGGTGCTCTTTCTCCACTCCTCAGGCATCTTCTTTAACCTTAAAATCTCATTAAAAAGCATGGTTAACCAATTGATGCCTTTTCCTCCAAAGCCTTTCCAAACCTCAATCGGGATATTATCAAGTCCTACTACCCTGCCATTTTTCATCTACTTTAAAGCCTCTTTTACCTCGAAGTCTCAAATCCTTCGATAGTAGTCAAAGTTTTGATCTTCTTCCCTTGTGCATAACCGATCAAGGCTCGGAAGAGTCTTATGTCCTTCATTAAATAACTCGTAGAAGTAGCTCTTCCACCTTTCATTAATCTTCTCCTCTTGAGCCAACATCTCTCCATCCTTATCCTTTATGCACTTAACCTGATCCACATCTCTCGTTCTTCTTTCACAAGTCTTTGCGATTCTATAAATACCTTTTTCTCCTTCTTTCGTTCCCAAAGACTGGTAGAGACCCTCATATGCTCTTGTTCTTGCTTCACTTAGAGCCACTTTTGTCTCTTTTTTAGCCGCCTTATATTTTTCTCAATTATCTGTATTACGGCACAAAGATCACTCTTTAAAGCACTCCTTTTTTATCTTTATCTTTTCTTGTACACTTGCATTCCACCACCAAGGCTCTTTATCTCTTGGTCCTATCCCTTTAGATTCACCAAAACTTTCTTTTACTGTTCTTCCAGTAACTTCTGCCATCTCTCTCCACATCTCTTCTGTGCTTCCATTCCCATTCCACTTTGTCTCTTCTCCTACCCATCTTAGGAAGCTTCTTTGTTCCTCACCTTTCATCTACCATCACCTCATCCTTGGGTTATTCGTATGATGTCTTTTTCTCGATTTTTGCTCAATGCAAAAATCCATGATGAGCATCCTATGTTGTGTTGTTAAACTCTCTCCCGGAATAATTTTACAATTAATGCAAAATTTTCGGTCGACTCTCCTTAACAAGAAGAACACGATTTGAGAGCTTCTCATGCCACTCTTATAGGTTATAAGATGTTCATCTCTTTTTTTAAAACATGTATTTGCGATGAGAAGGTCAAAGGTTGATGAAAAGTCCAAAATAGTTTTACCCTCGGCATTGATCATCCCAAAACCATAGCCTCCGTGAATACTTCCACACCCAGTCACTTCTCTTTCAACATGACCATTTAAATCTCCTCCTAAGAAAATCTTATATCCCGAAGGTATGTCTTGGACCAAACTCTCTATATCTTCCCAAAACCTTATCTTGTGTTGTTCGTTCGAATCCACTTGCGGTGCATAGGCGCTAATCACATGAAAAGCACCTTCCTCCACCACAAGTTTGATAGAGATGATCCGATCTCCCACCCTCATGACATCCACTATGTCCTTCTTCCACTGCTTATCCACAATAATACCAATCCCATTCCTATTTTCTATATATACTAAAGTTTGAATCCGGAAGTATCCAACTCCCTAGCCTTTGCACCAACCCATTTTGTTTCTTGTAGGCACATAATGTTAATCTTCTTCCTTGTCATGGTGTCCACCACCTCCATGAATTTTCCTGTTAGAGTGCCTATGTTTCATGTCCCAAATCTCAATTTTCTGTCGCTCCGACCTTTACCTTTTACTTTGTGAACTAGCTTATTTACCGTCGTCCATTCACGAAAATGCGGGAAATCTTACTCATTTAACACTACATCCGGGCACTGATGCAGTGGCGCTTGCTCATTTGACATTGTACTCGAGCCATACAGCGCGTTGCTTCCGGGTAACGACCTAACTTTAGTGCAATAATGTCTTTGATTCATGTCATGAAGATTCAACTAAGTTTTTTTAGGTTGGTTGTCGAAGACCTAACACAATCCTCCTCCTTTATCCGGACTTGGGATCGACTATGTACTGCAAGTATAACACAAGCGGAGTTCCAAACAAGTCTTAAGAAAATGAAGAAAAAAAAAAGAGAGAAAGTGAGAAATTTAATATGTTCAAAAATGTTAAATTGTTAAAATCGCCCCCGATTTTACATTGACAAAAATAATTGACATTTTCGATAACGACAAAAATTTTTTCAAAATATTTTAAAATGCGACAAAAATAACAAAAAATTTTATAAGTGGTACACAACTTTGGTATTTGATAAACTGCTTATGTTCTTGATACAAAATTTTGTAGGAATGTTTGGATAACTATTTAGAAAGTATATACAAAGAACCAAACGAAAATTTAATCTCCAGAATACTTGTTATCATTTAATAGTATTGAAAAAAATCTACTTAGTATAAAATCACCAAATTTTTACGATAAAAATATCTCATTTTTTAATAATATTTGTAAAAGGTACATCAAAATCTAATTTTTAAAGCACTTTTTGATAATATATTTAATATTATGTATTTTTGTCATGTTTTAAAATATTTTAAAAACATTTTTGTCATAAATAAAAGTGAGGAATATTTTTGTCAACATTTCAAAAAATGGAGATGGTTTTAATAGTTTATCCTGTCCAAAAATAAAAAGAACTGAACTTCATGATACATTGGATACTTGTGCTATGTGTTATTGTCAAATAGCAATGATGTAATTAAAATAGAAACTCATAATAGACATAGTTTACCTCATAATTATCATTTAAAACTTATTGAAGTAAAATATTTCAAGATTTACACTTAGGTTATTGGTTGGGAGCGATAAAGACACAATGATTCATGTTCTAAGAGTGTTGTAAAATTGGTTATAAATGCGATGTATTATGAAAACTGAATTCTAGTGTGTTGTTAGTAATTTTTTATGATTCATAACAGGACAAAACTTCGCATAACAGGCCAACCGTGAGTTTTATTAAATTGATTTTTCAAATATGTTATTATGAGATTATAGTGCCTAACTTAAAGAATAATTAATATGTTAAAAAAAACTTTGAAATGTGATTTCCCCTTCTACTTCTAGTATAACAGGAGTCTAACAGAAATTGCTATCTTGGGACACGCTTCGGTCTAAGGTCTTGACACTGCTTTTCTTTGGGTGCGGATGAATTTCTCTTTCATCACCATAGAATTATCCTATATAAAATTTGAAAGATTTGTAAAGATACGATGAGTTGTATTCTTTTTTCTTGTATATAATCTGTAATAACAATCATTGATATAATGAGAAATACACAATATACATTTTCTTAATCAATTTTTGTCTCTGCCCAGAAAGTTGATATGGTAGCAGAGCTTAGTAAGCTCTGGTAATACCCATATATGACCATAATTTCTAATCCAAATAATTAGTCCTTTCCTTCTTATCTACAATGAAGGAATCCACTGTCAATCTCTCCTAAAATTCTAGCAGTCATTTATATATACACTATAGTGAGAGTTGGTGCACGAAATTGACTCCATAACTTTCGCAGAGATAGACCGGCAAGTGTACCAGGTCATTCAAGTAATACCTTAAGTGAGTGAGGGTCGATTCCACGGAGATTATTGGTTTGAACAAGCAATGGCTATCTTAAAGATCTTAGTCAGGTGGATAGAAAATTCACGAAAAACGCATAAAAATAGAATAAAACAGAATTACTTAATTGGTCTGGAATCAATGATGGGAGAACGGTTTAGACTTTGGAGATGCTTCCTCCTTCTGGATCAACTTTTCTCAATGTCTACTCCAACTTCTAATTGATTCATTCCATGAAAGGCTGTAAGTGACTAACGCCAGGTCAGTGGTCATTAATCTCCTCTACTTCAGATCAAATGCCGGGTCAGCGGTCATCCAATCTGAACGAGGGTGAAGCTCTAGCAGTCCATTCCCTTGGTGATCCTACTCAAAGTGCCACATACAAGGTCGGATCTACCGGATCAGAGAACGCTACTCCAATGATTCTAGCCTATACCACAAAGGGCCAAAGGCCCTAATCGTCCTGTACTTCAGCTGAACTGATGTCTCGAGAAGTCCCCAACGAAGTCGTGGGTCAGCCATCTAAGAGATGTATAATCAAGCTTGTGGTTCAATACTATCCCGTCAAGGACTCAAAAGAACCCATGCAGAATAGGGATGACGGTCAGGTACTCAAGTTACACTCCCAATTCATTAGGATGAAGAGCGAAGATACATCTTAGAATAGAGTCAAGTATAGATTGAAGTAGAACAATGATATTATTAATCCATAAGAATCCGCAGAGCTCCTAACCTTAACCTAGGAGGTTAGTGACTCATAGCTTACAAAAATAGTAAAGTATTCGAATGGGGGAGGAAGAAGATCTTAAACATGGGTGATCTTCTCCTATATATACTAATCTAATAACTAAGAATTACAGAAATATGATAAACTAGACTTAGAGGTGCGAAAATCTACTTTTTGGGCCCACTTGGTGAGTGTTTAGGCTAAGCTTAGGGTGTCTCCACGAGCTAGTACTCCTTAGGGGCATTAAATGCTGGCTTGGGACTCCCTTTTGGGCGTTTGACGTCAGCTTCTCCCTTTTGGGCGTCCAACGCTAGGAATAGGGTTGGTGGCTGGCGTTGAACGCCAGTTTTGGACCTTTATTTCTAGAGAAAAGTATGACTATTATATATTTCTGAAAAGCCCTGAATGTTAGATTTCCATAGCCGTTGAGAGCGCACCATTTGGACTTATATAACTCCAGAAATGCTCCTTTGAGTCTACGGAGGTCAGAATCTGACAGCATCTGCAGTTCTTTCTCTGTCTCTGCATCAGACTTTGCCAAAACTCCTTAATTTCAGCCAGAAAATACCTGAAATCATTATATAACACACAAACTCAAAGTAGAATCTAAAAATATCAATTTTTCACTAAAACATATGAAAATAGAATAAAACTTAAATAAAACATAACAAAAACTATATGAAAATAATGCCAAAAAGCGTATAAGATATCCACTCATTAAGAGTCCTACCTTTGTCCTAGTAACACATGTTCTCACTAGGAATAATTATCATTTTTGGAGTCGTTCATTCTCCATGGCTATAATTTCTAACAATAAATATGACTTCCTCACAAACACTATTACATCTCCTTCCCTTAATGATCCTCTTTTCTAAACTTGGGAGATACAAAAATTTGGACCTCTCATGATTTTTTCATTCTCTTTTTTAATCCATAACTCAGAGTGTCATATGCCTAACAACTGCTTCATCTATCTTTGTTAATATTTGAAAACGGTTCTCACAATCCGATCTCTCATGCATTGTAGAATTACAAGAGGAGATGTATGCTTTGAAACAAGGCATTTTTTCTGTTACAGAATTTTATATTTCTCTAAAAACTTTGTGAGAGCATTTGGATAATTTATGCCCTCTTTTTGTTTGTGCTTGTCCAACTAAGAGATACCAAAATCAAGACTTTATCACCCACTTTCTAAAGGGACTCGATGAAAGATTTGCTGTCGTCTGCTGTCAACACTTGTTGCTCGACCCTTTTCCTTCAATAAACAAATTTTTTGCTCTAGTTATTAAACATGAACGATAGTTGCAACTCACCTTAGCAATCCTTGATGACCAGCATATTTTGATCGCACCATGAAGACTTGATGCTCTTCCTATTAACGGGGCCATGCTGCTCCTTCTTTCAATACTGGACACATGGCAGTTTTGTCAAGTGGTGCACCTATTGTGCTCATGCGGGCCACACGGTAGATGTTTGCTATGGCAAACACAGTTATCCACAGGACGACCCAAGATACCCAAGCTGCCTCCGCTTCCATGATCACGTCCCCTCTTCTACCAACAGCGCAATCACATCATTTGCACTTTTTTAACCTTCACATACCCTAGTGTAAAAAGAAATGGCTGCACAAGGGTATTCATCATAAGCTCTTATGGGCTTGACTCCACAACAGCATAACACCTTTTTATGTTTTTGAAAATGGACTGAAACACATGCTTTAGAAAATGGTGGATACTACAATGAAGATGGTATAATTGTCTTTATGTGAATATATTTTTTTTTTACCCTTAGATGATAGATTGTATGGTTAGATTTTGATATTTATAGAAGTGTTATTTTTGTTTAAAGTGTGACTAAATAAATAAACCACACTTTTAACCAAAGCATCTTCATAAGAAAATATTTTTGCCATCTTCATTATAGTATCCACCTTAGAAAATAAGGATGAAAAGGCCAATAGTTCTTCTCAAATTGGACTATTTCCAAGTCCAATTTGGATACTCATTTCTTTTGTTCCACTCATACTTTTTCAATCTTAAATAAAATTTCTTTACATTTAATTTTTAATGATGTTTGAATTATTGATTCGAGTGCAACTAATCATATTATTTCAAACTTTTTTTTATTTCTTACTCTAAAATTAAACTCGTGATTGTTCGTATGCCTAATTGGTCTCAAGTTGTTGCACATTATAAGGGCATTGACAAATTTTTTCATCTTTAATTTTATTTATATCTTATATTTGCCTCAATTTTATTTTAATTTGATTTCGATTTCTATTTCTAAGCTTACTTTCACACTCTTTTGTTAATGCACTTTTTCTCAATTTTCATGTACTTTACATGAATCTAAGAGCTTGAGGGTGATTGGTTTGGGTTGGCTAACAGCAAGGTTGAACATCCTAGACAAAGTCTTTCACAACAATAAACTGTTATCAAAAGACTCAATAAATTATATACACCTTATCTTCATCTTTCCCTCAACTTTGTGACATTTCATATTATAACACATTTTTAGACAAAGACTCAATATTTTGCATAAGCAATATCTTTTTATTTTCTTAAATCATGAGGAGGCTTGTGATGTATGTCATTTTTTAAAGTAAAAAAAACTTTCATTCTCTAGCTATTTAAATAAAGCTAATGCCATTTTTAATTATTTCATTTAAATATATAAGATTTTTTTCATCAAAATTCAATTCATAATAGTAAATATTTCTTAACCATTATTAATGATTTTAGTCTTTTCACTTAGGTTATTATTTTATTAAAATAAAAAAGTGAAGTCTCACAATATATTAAGAATTTTATTACTTTAGTCTGAAGCTTAATTTAATTCTAAAGTTAAAATCATTCCTTCAAATAATGGAGCTGAATTTTTCATCAATATTTTAAAGAGAATTATTCATCAACATAATTATGTTAAAATTTTCCAACAACAAAATAGGAGAGTCCAATACAAACATCAACATATTTTAATTGTTATTTGTACCTTATGTTTTAATAAAATATTTCTCACTTTTTTAGCCTTATGCCATTCATCATGCTATTTATTTCATAAATAAAGTTCCATCTTCGTTCTTAATTTTAAAACTCCTTTGAAAAACTTTATTTACAAATTTGATTAATTATTATGACATTAAAATTTTTGGTTGTTTATGTTATGTTTTTACTCTCATAATTTATCATTCTAAAATTTGATTTTAGAGTACAAAATGTCATTTTCTTTTGTTATTAATATGATTTTAAAGGGTATATTATTTATATTTTAGAAGAAAAAAAATCATGGTATCTAGAAATATAATATTTTATGAACAATATTTTTTTGGCAAAAAAAAATTCCATCTTACCTTCTCCAAACCCAAATAATTTGTCCACACACTGCAAGTCCACAACTAATAAACAATCGTGCTACACAACATGAACTTTCTATTCTTATTGGACCTCCACCCCTTGCTGACCCACCTGAAACCTCCCCATCACCCAATTTATCTCTCATTCAACCAACCCCTTTTAACTCGACAATCCCATGTCCCTGTGTTACCATGGACCATCCTTATCTCTTCTTTGATCTCCTCTTCAACGCCTTTCACCGGCATTGCGTCACCTACTGCCTCCTCGCCTCTTTACTCACACCAGCCTTCACTACCTTCTCATTCTTCTGGCCAAGATACACCACCTACCTCCCTTATTCCTTTTACTGTTGAGATCTCTCACATCTCTCATCCTTGCTAGAGCCAACGCACCACCAAGCCTCCTATCCACTTTCAAAGATTATATCTACAAGTCTTCTCTTTCCTCACCAACCTTTACCTCATTGTGTTGGAATTCATTTTCTTCCGTTATCTCTTTCTTCTTTCTCATAATCACACAACTTTCGTCTCATTCCTTTAATTTTAGCATGAACCAAAATCATTTTAGAAGCTAATCAGGTTTTTCATTAGCGTTGTTCCATGAAGAAGAGCTTGCTGCTTTAAATTTGAACAAAATCTAACCTACGGTGGAATATTAATAAACCCCAATTTTATGGTTTATCTTGTATTGAATTTAAGAAATTTTATCAATTTATCTTACATTTATTCAATGAAATAGCATTCTTTTGTAATTCTCTCTAAATTATGTTTAAGAGTGAAAAACATGCTTTTTAGACCTTTAAATTGCTAAATTTAATTCACTTTAATTTTATTCGATACCTTAATATATTTGTTGAGTGATTTCAGCCTTATAAAGCAAAGATTGGACGGAAGAAATGAAGAGAAAAGCATGCAAAGTGGAGAATTCATGAAGAAATGAACATTTGGAGGATTCATGGCCACGTTCACGCGTCACCCACGCGTAGGGGTGGCAACACTACCCGAACCCGCGAGTACCCACCCCGCCTCTACCCGCTCGGGGTGGGTAATTACCCGCTCCCACACCGGGGCGGGTTTTAATGGAGCGGGTTCTTGGGCGGGGCGGAGCGGGGCGGGGTCGGGTTTAGGTTGAATCCGCCCCTACCCGCCCCGGTATATATAATATATATGTAAATATATATATTTTTAATATATAATATACGTAACATATATAAAATAATTAGTAAAATGATTAATAATATTATATCATATATAAATTTTTACTTTAATTTATATTATGTATGTAAATAGTGGTTATATAATTTTTAAAATTTTATTTTATTTGTTGGATTTAATAATTATAGGGGCGGGTAGGGGCGGGGCGGGTACCCGCAGGGGCGGGTTAGGATTTAACATTTTACAACCCGCGGGTAGGGCGGGGCGGGTTTGATGCGGGTTTTCTATAAGGCGGGGCGGGGTCGGGTAGAGCAAAAACCCGCCCCTACCCGCCCCGTTGCCACCCCTACCCACGCGTACGCGTGACGAGGGAATTTTGCCATCGACGCGCACGCGTCACCTACGTATATGCGTGACGCTAGTCACGTGACCTCGTTAAAGTGAATATGCTGGGGCGATTTCTGAACCATTCGAGACCAAATCCAACTCATTTATGAGGTTATTTGATATAGAAATCAAGAAGGATCAAGGGAGAGCAATTAGTGTAGTGTAGGAAACATGCCTTAGGTTAGTTCTAGAGAGAGAAGCTCCCTCTTCTCTCTAGAAATTAGGGTTCTTAGTTTAATTTTCTTTTAGATTTAGGTTTAATTACTTGTTTTGATTTAGTTTCATTTACTTTTCCTTGTTGATTTGCTTCAATCTTCTTAGCTCTCTTGATAATTTCTCTTTTATGCCTCTTTTTAGTTTATGAACACTTTTATTAATTTTCATTTCCTTCAATGCAATTTTATGTTTTCATGTTATTGTTGTTTATTTGAGTTGTTATTATTAATTTCTTACATTTGGTAGTAGTAGATTTTATATTTCTTGCAATTTAATATGATTTTCCTTTTATGCCTTCCAAGTGTTTGACAAAATACTTGGTTGGACTTTAAAGTAGATTTTGTGCATTCTTGACTTGAAAAGAGAAAGTTGGTGATCTTGAGTCATTAATACCCAACTTATGTTAGCAATCTAGAGTGATTAGTTAGTCTTGTGTCCATTAACATTACTTATGGATTGGGATTAACTAGTCCTATTTGACTTTCTCTCAATGTGAAGATAACATTATACCTTCTTCCAATGTTGGAGATAACTTAATAGAATTAGCTCTTGACAACTATTATATGATAATTAATGACTAGAATAAAAAGCCTTAATTCTCAATCCTTGCCATGAATGCCTCTTTTTAGTAATTGATTTCCTTAGTTATTTTCTTTATTTTATTGTCATTTAAATTTTCGCTTCTTTATCAACTCAACCTGTGAAACTCAACCAATAATTGAGCACTCGATTGTAATTCTTAGGTAGAACGATTCGGGAATAATACTCTCGGTTATTTTTATTAGGTTAAACTTGTGACAACAAAAAATTAAACTTTAATTGAGAATTGTTTGTTAGTTTTGACCAAGGTTGTCAAACTCGCGAGTCTAGGTAAACTCGTGGAGCTGATCTAGACTCGACTCGTAGACTCGTACGAGTTTACCTGTTATACATTTTTAAAAATATATATATATATCATGTATAATATATATATTTACTCAGATATAGACATTCAAACCTAACAATTTCAACATCAAAACACATAATAAATTAACCTAATACTAAAATTACAAGTTACAACAAGTACTTTGGATCACACATTTAAATCCTTCACAAGTATTTATCTAGTTCAACATAAAACACACAATTACACAATCAAAGGTTCATAAGACATAACCAAAACACAAAAGAAAACAACAAAGCAACAATTAAATTTCTAATAAACTCTAAAACTCAAATCCTCCAATATCTTCATCTTCCATGGCATCAACATCATCATCTTCACCATCTTCATCAGAAACATCATTTCTTTCAACCTCAGGTTCAACACGACCAACAAAATCTTCATCATCATTCACATGTTCATCTTCTTCCTCTATTAAATTTTGTTATGGATCCCCCAATAAACTCATTCTCACCTCCCTCACCCATGTTGAATTCATTACTATTCATATCTGGAATAGCAAATTCATTACTATTTGGATCATCATTAGTATTGTCATTCGTTGGCAAGTGAGAATGCTCAACACTTTCAGCAATATTTTCATTAACATCCTCAGTTATCCACTCATCATCAGAATGCACTGCATCAAATTCAAGTTCTGGAGTTTTTCTAATTTGCTTGTCCTTTAACTTTAAATTATACATCACATACACTAAATCATTCATTTTCTTTTGATGCAACCGATTTCTTCTCTTTGTATGAACCTACAAACATATAGTGCCAATAGTTAATAAAAATACAAAAATTAAAATTAAAATAAATAATGAATAGTTCTAAGGAAGTAAGGAATAAGGAATTACCATTTCAAATGCACTCCAATTACGCTCACAACCAGATGAACTACAAGTTAAGCTTAGAACTCAGATAGCAAACTTCTTTAGTTCTGGACAACTATCTCCATAGAAGTCCCACCACTCAGCAGGTAGCATGGTCTTCCTACTACTCTTTGCAGTTTCATTACCAAAGAGGCCTCTAGCATAATGAAAGTCAGGAAGCTGTAGACCAACCTTTTTCCTTTCTTCCTGGTTAGGAACCAGTTTTTTCAAGCAACTATATAGACCAATCTTAATGTCAGCATCATCAACCATGAAATTTGGTTCATAGTGATAATGAGGATTAAGATAATACGCAGTTGCATGCAATGGTCTATGCAATTGACTTTCCCACCTTCCATCAATAATTTCCCATATAGGTTCGTAACTAAAAATAACAATGCAAATGAATAAAAATAAGAAAATTAAATAAATAACTGAATATAAAAAGAAAACATGGTAACATGATACATTGATAATCAAATATTAAAGCTTTCAATTAGTCAAGACTCAAGATTACCTCTTTTTAACACAACCGAAGTTAGTCCTGATTGTTTCTTTGGCGTTTTTCATGCCTTCAAAGATGAAACCCATGGCTGGTTTTTCATCTGAATCAACCAAGCGAAGGACTGTAATGAGAGGAGCAGCAGCCTTGAGGCATATGACAATATTCTTCCATAGCCTACTATCCAAGGCCATGTTTTGGACTCTTATTCCTTCAGGCATTGATGCAACCTTAGTTGTCTTCCAATCAGCAGAAGTAAACATAGTCATCAACGGTCCTTTATTATCATGAAGACAAGTGAGAGTCAGTGGCAAATCTTGTGGCACCTGGCCGAACCAAGTCCTTTCCCTTTGTAAAATTTCTCAACATGCTAATGAGCATACTCCGAGAGTAGATAAAAGTGGTGATTTTTCTTCCCTTTTTTATGGTTGTTTCATGCACCTTTAGCTTCTTTTCAAAATCCTCCAATATCAAATCTATGCAGTGTGCAGCACATGGTGTCCAATACAAACTTTTTCTAGTCTCCATCATTCTTTCTCCAGCAGCCTTATAATTAGCAGCATTATTTGTAACAATTTGGACTACATTCTCTTCACCAACAAATTCTACGGCATCTTCTAGCATTTTGACAACTTTATCCGTTGTTTTCGAGATGTCAGAAGTGTCCAATGAATAAAGAAAAACTGTTCCTTTAGGGCTGTTCACCAAGAAATTACAAATACTACGCCTTTTTTTATCAGTCCATCCATCCGACATGATTGAACAACCAGTTCTCTTCCACTCTGCTTTAAATTCAGTAAGCATTTCATCAACATTGTTCACTGCTTTCTTTAATTGGGTTTCTCTTAACTCATGGTAAGAAGGGGGTTTGTAGCCAATTCCATATCTCCCAACCATCTCACAAAACTTTAAAAATTCAGGATTCTTAATAACATTGAAAGGAATAGCACTTGTATAGAAAAATATGGCACATTGTTGATCACATTGTTCCTTTAGATCCTTCTTCATCATTTGATTTATTGTTGATTGAACTTGAGCCCCTTTTCCTTTTGTAACAAAGTTGCGAATATCTTTCCCCTTTTGTTGAGAATTGTCCTTCTCCTTTTCTGTTTGTTCAGGATAATCCTCATCATCACCGAATCTTCTCTTCTTCAATGATGCTTCTTTAGCCTCCACACAGACTTTCAACATCACAGCCTTCACTTCTTCAGGTACTGAAGCACAAGGCTCTGAATCCTCTTTAGTACCGGCAAGATGATGCTTGAATCTATAAATCCCTCTGCTTATAGTCTTTGAGCAATAATTACACTTCACTTTTTTACCATTGCCTTGAACATCAATCCCATGTTTCCATCCTATATCACTTCTATTTCCAGTTGCATTTTTTCTCCTAGAAACAGTAGGTGTAGGTCTAGGAATACTAGGAAGCGAAGACCCTGTCCCTGAACCAACATTCTCAGACATTTTGTATTTTTATCCCTAAAAATCAACAACCCAAACAACAAATTCAGATTCAGATTATCCACTAACTAAATTTAGATTCAGATTATCCACTAACTAAATTCATAACTAACACTAGTTTCAGCTACACTTACAACAATAATGTTTAAAAGATGAAAAATTTTCAGCATCATAAGACTTAATCAATAATCATCACTCCAAATGCAGTACAGCAAGCAATACTTTTGTGATTCGGAATAATATACCACCCAGTTATGAGTTAACCCAAAAGTCCATTCTCATTGTCATATGAACCCCCTTTGAGGTCATCAATATGATCAAGCACAAACAAATTAAAACAATGGCAACCAGAGTCAACCACCAATACTCCAATACTCACTTTATCACACAACAGATACATTTTCATTTAAACTAACAATTCAGACTTCAGACTTTCAATTAAACTAACACAGTAAGTCAGTAACACTAACTAACAATTCAGACTTGAGAGTTTCAATTCACTAATTCAGACTTCAGAATTTCAATAAACTAAAGACTAAACATAACTACATAACAGAAGCAGAAAACAAAAGAAAAAAAAATATATAGCAGAAGCACTATCCACACATTTTAACCATGATTGAAGCATGAAGCATGAAGTACATATTACAGAAGCAAGCAAGCAGCATCAGTTTTTTTTCACACATTAATTTATTTTCAACAGATCAAACGCAGATCAGGGCCTTAATAAATTTGCAGAATTGAATAATTGCAACCAAAATTGTTAGCATTTGAATTAGTTTAACAAAATTACCTTGGAGATGGATAGACTTTATCACTTGAAGCAGATTGGCAGTGCTTCAGTGAAGAAAAACAGAACAAGGCCGACGAGGGCAGAACAGGGGAGGGGAGGCAAATGGCGTGGTGGACTGGTGGTGGGCTCTGGCGCTATGCGACTCTGCATGGTAGTCCTTCACTGGGCTCTGCGACGCTGCGTGGGTGAGCGGTGGGGGACGAGGGATGAGGCGAGGGGAGGTGAGAAGGCGAGGGGTCCGTCTGGACTCTGGCGTCTGGCCTCTGCGTGGCGGCATAGACAACGCCGCCGTTAGATGGTGGAGGGTGTGACGAGTGAGGCTGGCCGTGAGGGTTTGGTTGAGGGAGTCACTAGGGTTTCGAACTTTAGTTCACTCCTTCATTAGTGGGTGTGGGTTTAGGTTGCGGGTTTGGGTTAGCCGCTTCTGTAAGGCTTTTTTTTTCTGGGCCAAAACGACGCCGTTTTGGCGAAAATGGACAACGAAATTAAACTCGCTGACTCGCTAGCAAACTCGTGAGTTTGCACGATTTTATCCGAGTCTAGCCGAGTCAACCCGAGTCTACCCAGAAACGAGTTTATGTCCGAGTCAACTCGATTCCACTACCTAAACTCGTAAACTCGTACGAGTTTACGAGTTAACTCGCGAGTTTGACAACCATGGTTTTGACTATATTTGCAATGGAATTATTTGTGTGAAATTCCTAACCGACGATAATCCTCACATCAAATATCTCCCCAAAGATAAAACATATTGGTTGTAAATGGATCTATAAAATCAAGTGCCACTCGAATGGTTCAATTGAATCGTACAAAGTCTGTGTGGTGGTGAAGGGGACTAGATAGAAGGGGTGAATTCTTGGAATTTTCTCCCAAATAGTCAAGCCAGTAACCATTAGAATAGTTTTAGCATTAGCCTCAATCAAAAAATGACTAATCTATCAGTTAGATGTCAACAATATTTTTTATATGGTGATTTAATAGAGACTGTTTACATGGATCTTCTCCCTTATCTCATTATAACCCGTACAAATCGATACTGCTATCATCTTAAATTCTTATATGAATTGAGATAATCTAGTAGGATATGGTATGAATAGATTTTTATTCTTCTTCTTTCATGTGGGTATTAGTAGATTATTTTTTACTGTCTTTTAATTAAAATTTTGGATAATGAAATCGCTATTTTGTTGGTGTATGTTGATGATATTGGAATTATTCAAAATTCTATTTCTAAAATAGCAACTATATAAAGAACTTTAGATGCCCATTTTAAAATTAAGAATCTTGGTACTTTGAGATATTTTCTAAAAACTGAAGAAGCTCACTCAACTTAAGGCATCTCTCTAAGATTTTTAGGAGTCAAATCTGCCACTGTGGATAGCACCACCAATCTTTATTAGGATTTTAGTTCTCTTGTGTCTGATCCTTTTGTTTATCGTTACTTGATTGGATGCCTTATTTACCTCATCAGCATCCAACCTAATATCACTTGTGCCACTCAACACCTCAGTCAATTCATAACATTTGCCACTTAGTTACTATACAAGGTAGCCATTCAAGTTCTTAGGTATTTGCAAAATAGTCTAGGAAGTGATCTAATTTTTTCCAAAAATTTTGCTCTTCAAATATATAGCTTCAGTGGCTCCAATTGAGTAGGATGTCTAGATATTCGTCGTTCTTTGACCAATTACCGTTTCTTCTTGGGGAACTCATTGATTTCTTAAAAGTCCAAGAAGCATACAATTGTTGCTCGCTCCTCCACTAAAACAGAAATTGTACACTTGCCAATATCACTTGTGAGCTACTTTGGATTCTGAACTTGTTAAGGTTCCTAAGGATAGGGGTGTTCATGGATCGGATCGTATCCACAGATCTGCGGTAAATATCCGCATCCGATCCAAAAATTGCGAATACGATCTGATCCGCAAATTGATCGGATTGGATCGGATCGGATCCGCACCTTTTGCGGATAGGATCCGCACCCTTTGCGGATCGGATCGCGGATATCTGCTCTACATCCGCGTATCCGATCCGCGGATCCGCAGATTCGCACTATAATAATTAATATATATATATATATATATATATATATATATATATATATATATGTATATGTTTGGTATTATATTTACTTGTTTGTATGTTTTAGTTAGTAACTATTATTCACATATTGTATTATTTTATTTTTGTTATTTAGAGAGAGTTTGATTAAAAATATTTTAGGAATAAATAAGTTTAAAAGTATGAAAGAAATATTTTTATCGAATTCTTTTACATAGAAATATGATTAAAAAGAGAAGGTTTAATTATACGGATATATCCGATATCCGATATCCGATCCGATCCGCAAATGTGCGGATCGGATCCGATCGGATTCGGCACTAAAAAGTGCGGATATCATATCCGATCCGATCTGATGGAAATTGTGCGGATCGGATCGAATTTTCGGCCATATCCGATCCGATCCGATCTGCGGACACCCCTACCTAAGGATGTATGTGGTTCAAGTATTATTTTGTTATAAAAATTTTATTTCCATGGCAATCATATATACCCAAGAAAAATGTGAGAATTGAAATGATGGTATTTTAATTCCCTGAAATCAAATTTGCTTGAGAATAATTTTTCAAACTTTAAACCAAACATGAACATATGATATTTTCATTTTAAAATTCTTAAAAATTATTTATAATTTCCTCAACCACACACGCCCTAAATATCTCTTATGCTTATCCATCTGTCTTATTTTTTTATTAGAGTGCTCTTCGTATTATTACAAATCTTATTTTTTTACAAACACACTAAAATTGATTGCCATTTTGTCTACCAAAAAAAAATTCAAATTGGATAATAAAATTGCTCTCTGCTCCTTCTACAACAAATGACGGACATCTTCACTAAATCTCCTACCAACCAATTTTTTCATCCCAATTTATCCAAGTTAGAGCATATGGACCAGTCACCATCTTTGTCCCAAGACAAGCAATATTTAGATCATACAAAAGTTCAAAAGGAATAATCAATTTTCTCTTTTTTTTTTTTTTTTTTTCACTTATTCTTCACGCTTTTCTTACTTTCTTTTAGAGGTGCTAACTCACCACACAAATATCATTCCGTTAATATTATGAACCTTTTATAAGTTTTGATAGATTTGAAAAGATATGATGAGATGTACATTTTTTTTTCTTGAATATAGTCTATAATTACAATCATTGATCAATTAAAAAATACAAAATATATATTTTCTTAACCAATTTCTGTTTATATCCAAAATGTTGATAGAAGTTTCAATTTATAATGTTTTCCTTTTACCCATAAAAACCGTCAAAAGCAAAAAAGAACCTATTAAAAGAAAAACCAAATCGTAGAATAGGGAATTAGACATTTATTGAAAATATGGTTGCAATCTATGATGCACAGACACTGACACGGATACGGAATACGACACGACACGGGACACGGCGATACGCGAATTTTAAAATTTTATATGACACGGAGACACGCATATATATAAAATATAAAGTATTTTTTAGATAAATTGTAATGATATTTTGATATTTTATTGATATTAAAATATAAATAAAATTTTTAATTATTTTTTAATGTCTTATTTTAATTATATCAAGTATTTAAAATATTTTTTGTTTTAATAAATAATAATATATACTATATTTAAATTTATTTTAAGAATATATGTTAAGAATAAGACTGGACACGCAGACACGTGATGATATTTAGGTGTGTCTAGGCGTGTCCGGAGAAGAATTTTTTATTTTTTATTAAGACACAGTTGGACATAGCAAACATGCGTGTCGGACGAGTGTCGGTGAATGTCGTGTCCGAAATGTGTTTGACACGCGGACACGATAACCCAGCGAAGTATCCGTGCTTCATAGGTTGCAACATATTGTAGCTTAACAAAATTAGTGTGTATCATAGTGCATGTGAAATGTTTAACTATAGCAAGTGATCATAACTTCTATAATTCTGCTTCAATAGAACATGGAATATATTGCAACCATCGATAAAATGCCTAATTCTCTTGTTCCCTGTTTTGCCTTTTGATTTTACTTTTGAAAAAAAGGGGGGAAAAATTACAAATTGATGGTTCTTTAAAATCTCTTGTAATTTACAAATATAATTATATCATAGTTGATTTATTTGATATTCAAAACTCAAGTTAAGAAGATGGTTAATTTTACCTCCAAGAACCATTAAATATGACATAAAGGATAGTCAACCTTTTATTTGAAAAGATTGCCTAAAAATCTTAATATTGATGTTTAAATTCGAAAGATCTTTTTAATACAACTTCTGAACACAAGATTTGAGAGTTCGTCTTTTCTTCGGACAATCTTAATCTGGATATTTTATAGCAAATCTGGTTTCTCTTCTAAAATCCAGAAAAATGACTTGAATAGTTGAATCATACACAATCAATGTCAAAATGCAAATGGTAACTTGCTGCAATCTGCATAACCTTACTTTTTAATGCTAGTAAAAATCGAGATAATACAAAGGGAATAAAAATATAAAATATATTGCTTCTCTCTCTCTCTTCTCTCTCTCTCTTTCTCTGTCTCTTTCTTTTTCCTGGGAAAGAATGTGACCTCGAGCTGGGGTCATACAAAGATAAAATTACACATGTTCAAACATTCCAGCAGAGCATATCATAAAAAAGTGAAAGCACTCAAACAATAAAATTAGCAGCACATAATTTAGCTACTCTTTATATTCTAAAGCTAGAATGCCTTGGACACCTGGATGGATCCATCAAATAATCCTTTCTAGCTCAAAGGGGACGTGTGTGTCTTCCACTTGCCTTACCACAAAGAAGTGCATTCTTTGGAACTGGAAATTCGTCCCTAATTGAGTTTGAATCTGTGTAAACCCGCAAGTAAAACTGTTGACCAAGATATTGTCGTGCCCAAAACTCAGACCTCAAGTTCCACATTCCCACATTGTCAAGTGCAACATATATAGCCGTCCATGAATAAGGATATACCTGCTCACAATCAAATATGAATATAACACTGCATTAGAGTATATTTAATTCATGTTGCATAAACATTCATAAATCATAACCACCACTTGAATGTTTCTGAATTTAACATTAACAATTGTTAAAATTATTGGCTCACCTGTGTTGTGCAACGTGCAATTGCATCCCTAAGATTGTAACTGTTCCTGCTAGCAGTTGTCCACTGTCCTCCATCCATACTACATTTTATAGTTGAAATAACTTCAGGCCAACAAATTATTGACCAATATAAGAAGACTAAAGAAAAACATATATGTATAGACATATGTGAATGTGATGACTCACCCAACTACAAAGAAAGAGTAGCCATCAAGATGATAGCTCTGAACAATATTCTCGTTGTTTTGGAAGACAATCTCAACGAAGGATCTATAATCAGCTTGCAATACAGAGGTATCAAGGTATATGCCACCACCATAGGGTCTGTCAGAGATGCTTCCAGCACGGAAAACACCCGAGATCTTGAAGTAGTCGGCGAGTTTAAGAGGAGTGTCTGGGGCAACATAGGACACGCTGTTGATTGCATATCTCTGCTTGCGGTTCACTTGACCAGCTGAACTTGCCAGAATTATGGTCTTGGTTGTGTTTATCAAACCGTAATGGTATGATCCTTGAGGGTTCGGCCTTGGTCCACTTGCCGTAAGGTTAGTCCTGAGATTCAGTTCATCATATGCATTTATTACAAGGTGAGCAATCAGCAATATCTACTAGAATTTAGAGAATGATAAACTAATAGAATAAGATTATGGAAGAATGAATAGTAATACCTTAAGTTATGCTAGGGAAACAAATAACCCAAAGTGAACTTAATATTTATACGTAATATTTATAATTACACATCTAAATTTTTACTCGATTATTCCGACACTAATTAAAAAATATAAAATAAAATAAAATAAATATAATTAAGGAATTGATTTTTATTGTCATTCGAACACTTCTGTAATACCTTATGGAGCGGGCCTGGTTCAAAGACCAATCAATTTGGATGGTAGGTCCACCAGGGATTGGACCGGAAACTTGGCCCCCAGAATTGCTATAGTGAAGAACTCCAGTGGTGGTGAGGATCTTGTAGTTGAATCGAGTGGAAACAACAATGTAATAGTCATGTGCTGGTTGGTCTGCAGTAACTAGAACCGAATAAGATTGTCCCACATGAACGTCAAGGGAGGAGTATGTGGTTTGTAGGCTGTGTGTTCCTTCCACTTCTACCAGCTTCAATTTGTGGTTCTGTATGCGAAAGTTAAGCGAATGTTGCAACCCCACGTTTGATATTCTAAGCCTGTAAGTCTTTCCTGTTTGTACAAGACCATTCAAATTGATCGACCTCATCAAAATTACTCCTCATTTCTATCTATGCAATATTATTATTATTAGAACAAGTGCATACCTTGTTCGACGTTGAGATATGCTCCATTAGGCCCACGACCATTGATGAGAATGCCATCAGGCAAAGGCAACTTCTTACCTCTATCAAGATGAGCTTTCAACGTCTGCATAATACATTAGAGGAAATGATTTTGTTAAAATTCACTGACAAATAGGATTATTAAAGTTAAATCTCAATGTCATTATATAGTAATAGCAAAAGTTTTAACTATTTAAGTGCTCCCTTCAAAAGGACAAAAAGATCTAATTGCATCATTTATTTGTTTTAAAAGAAGTATCATATGTAGTACTACTATTCAAGTATTGAATTGGTGGAAGACCGGTATCTGTTGATCTAGAAATATTAGTATGCATTTACTAGAAAAATTTGATCTAACATTGAAGAAATAATGTCTTCATTATTGTAGTATTATTATTATGATTATGATAATAATTTGCACGAAACGTGGACACCGCCGCAAAAGCGAGATCACCCCGTGGCTGAGAAGATGCGAGTAATTGGATAGGTGGGGTTGATCCTCATTCCTCAATGAAGGTTATCTCTTTGGCACGAGGATCAATATGCATTTAAAAGTCACAAATGCAATTAATGACTACAAGGATCCAAACCCATCTCATTGGACCTATTGGCGGTTGTCGCAATTCAACACTCTTGACTTACTAATACAAACAAAACTAAAGATTCTACCTAGTCAGTTTAACATTACAGGAGATAGCAGACTTGTAGCAGCATTCTTTTAAAGTAGGAGTAGTAAATTGCAATTTTTCTTCTTCATTATACTCTTTTCTTACTCCCTTGTCTCTCTTTATGATGCTGAGTCAGCTGGTACTAGCTGCAATGCCCACTTGTAAACCCTGATGAGTGATGACATAGTAACGTTTTCTTTCTTCTTTTTTTTTGGAATATTGAATTGAATGTTCTATACTTCTATTCACCTAAAAATACGCGAGGTGGCGATTAGGCCACATCAGATAAAGGAAAAGAGTGAGCTAGTGTGTCTTTTATTTTAGGGTGGGGCGATGGTGTCATTTATTTCTTGCTTTTGCGCTACTATCTGTGAGCGAAATTAGTTGGAGATATCAATCATCAATCATCAATCACTTGCCAACCACGAAAGCCCCACAAGAAAAGTCAAATGTTTGTTATTCATCCCACTGTAATACTATTGTACTATATTCAATTAAACTTGGATGGAAAATGAAATGAAGTATTAACAGGTAGTGTTAGTGTAACACTTACAGTGTGGTTGGATTTGTACCAATCTCCAATGAGAACAGTGTAATCACCAGCTGGATCAGGGAATGGAACTGGAATTCTAGGCCTGCTTAGGATCCTAATTCCTCCAAAACCACCAGCTGCTTTATGAAAATTAAGAGATGGGAAGTAATAGAAGCTTCCAATCTGATCCTTCACTTGTAGAATGTATGTGAAGTTCCTCCCTGGTGGGATTGGGCATGTTGTTCCTAACACTCCATCTTCAAATGAGTTCCTTCTCTGCTGGATCCCATTCCTGTATTTTCAATTCATACAAATCTGGAATGAAATTCTCATGCAACTCATTCAATTATTTTTTTTTCCTTCTTCCATCTTGATTATATTCTTAGAATAATGTTATATACATCACTTTTCTCTCTGTACACCTTTCACTAATTCACTTTTGGTATTAGAAGTGAGAAAAAAAAATTATGCCGTAAAAGAAATGTGTACATAAAAAGTGATACAGCCATCATTTCTCATTCTTTTATCTTGAAAAAAAAAAAAAATTAAGCATGTGATTTATGTTATATGACATTGATCTACTCTTATTAGTTGATAGGCCATACTTGCTTGAAGACAGTAAAGCGAGAAAGAGAAATGAAATGAAATGGACCCTAATAATATTTAATTATTGTTCACCTTACTTTTGCATAACAGAAATTCAAACATTAATTCTAGAAACTTTCCCTTTCTTAATTCTTCCTTTTATTACTACTAACGTTGGTCGCTTTCTTATTACCCCAAATTATGACTTAGCTTTGAGCTTGCTGATAACAACAGGCTTCCATGTCTATGTCTATGTCGTAGATGATGCGCCACCTAATATCAATAATCATCCATGTAACTTTAGTTTGCTCTTTCCAGAAGTAATAGCTAAATAAATCTTGCTTTTTTCTTTTTCTTTCTCTTTCAGAATATTATTATAATATTATAATATAATACCAATAGTGAATGAGCCAGATCTAGATCCGTGTCCAAACAAATGGTCCAGCACCGTGTGAAATGCGGTGGCTTCTCATAGTGTTAGAGAAGTGTACTAAGAATTGTGCAAGCGACAAGAGAATAAAGACATACTCCTTATTAGTGGCCAGAGGATCACAACACAAAGCTGAATTAATTAATTAATTGTTTTAACAAAGCACTCTAATCACATGCTTGTAGTTCCTTTTCACTTTCGTCATTATGCTTGATTTTATGTATTGTGATCCCGGAAAAAAAGAAAAAGAAGGAGCAGATCGGAAGGTGGTGCGGAAAGTGGCAAATGCTTCAACAGAGAGAAATGGAAATGTACCAGGAAAGGAGAAAAGGCTCATCCAAGCTGTTGAAGACATTGATGATGAGATTGTCATTGGTAACTGAATGAATGTCTGGACCGGGAAATTGCCCATTGATAAGTATTCCCTGTTCACGTGTTGATCTCATGAATTAATCACATTGAATCAGATCCATAATGTAATTGATGTAACGTAATTAAGAGAACAAAAATGTTGACAAGTACGTACCCTTTGGCGAACTCCAAGGGGGTAAATATCGCCATAAGTGACGTTCCAGTTGAAGAACCTGTACGGGTCTTCAGCCAAGGTAACTGCAAAGAGAGAAAAACCAACACATAGGACTAAGAAGGCGCCAAAAGCAGCAGCTCCTCCTCCTAACTTGAGCGGCATTTTCTCTTTCCCTCTATTTACTCTCTCTCTCTCTCTCATGCTACTTTGTACTTACTCTATTTGTTGTGGTTAGTAAAGGAGAGACCGAGAGGGAGAGACTTTAAAAGGGAGGAGAGTGAGAGAGTGAGTGAGTGAGAGAGGGGAGATGTCATAAAATGATTAGGAATGGGGACACATTAGTGCGGTACAGAGGGAAGGAGTGATGTTAGCATGTGTAATGCTACCATAGTAGCCGTGTTTAACTTTAAAATGTTAAAATAAAAAAAGGAGGGAAAATCTAGGGGGACTTAGAACCGAAAATAAAATAGGAATGGAAAATAAGTGTCGGTCGTGGGGTCCTGAGACTGAGAGGGAGGTTAATTAAGTAAATAGGATCAGGATTAGTACTGTTGTCTCCCACATGGGTTAGTTTTTGTTGCGCTTACTAATGTGGATGTGGGTGGGGAGGAGTGAAGTACCTTGTTTTGTTGTTTACAGCTTCCAGGACCCTCACATGTGAGGAGGAGGAGCAGAGGGCCCTCTTTGTTGCTTTGCTTCTTGAATTATTCTAAAGTCGGTTCATATTCAGAATTCAGTACAGCGGCTTGGATGAATCACACACTGCGCACTTACCGATTCTAATTGCCGCCCTTCATGGAAGTGCAGAAAAACAATTTGATTCGTCAATTTTGAATTAAATAACGTATGTGATCACTGTATGCTTTTTGAATTACACATTTTTAAGGAAAATAATCACATATGGTTGTTTGATTTAAGAATCAATTGGACTCCATTTCACTTCGTTAACTTTAATTGCGCCCGTATATTCAAGCCTAAACTTCTAAACTGGACTTTTGTTTCCCTCCCTCATCTCAGTCTCGGACTCGGTCTATGCATCTTATTGTCATCCAAATCCAACATAATTGTTACTTATAGCTATAGACAGAAACATAGATATCTAATAATGGGCTGCCATGCTGTTTCAAGTGGTATTTAACTAATACGAGCATAATATGAATGCGTAGCCATAAAAATTTAGCAAGCGATACTTCCAAAAGTTCCAACGGAAGAGGTTGGTCAAGTAGTTAAGGATATAAGATATTCTTATCATCTTATGCATCATTTAATGCTTACGTTGTCTAATATGGTGAAGACACCTTGAAAGGGAAATCTTTGTTTGAACTTATACGATCAATTTGGTGTGTTAATGAGTTTGAATAAGTATAAAATATACTATATGTTTAAAATGTGAATTTTAAATAACTAGATAGCATGTATTCTCACACAAATAAAGACCAAATGCCCCCACTACGTGATTTGTGACATCTCCTTGCTCATTCCATTAACCTCGCAAGTGGTTAGTTAGCATTTTTCCTCCTAAGATGGGTTACTATCATCCAGAGTTCAGACAGAGCCGACAAGGTTGATTCAAGAGTCATGGACTACTCAGGGCCCCATAAGAGAAAGAATAGAAACAATAATTTTCCTGCATTAGATTTCTTACTCTATTCCTAAAAGTGAACAAGTACATTTTAAATAAAATTGGTAATATTTATGTTTAGTAGGAATGCACCTAAATTAAAATGTTAAAATTTGAGCCAATCCATTGTCTGGGTCGTGTGAGCCTAAAATTACAAACAACTGTCATACGGCATCAGAAATCAGAAATTTTTCAATAGTTAACGCAGTGTTTGTTTCAAGGGAATTTGGAGAAAAAGAAAACAACGGGAAAAAAAGAATAAAAAAAGAATAAAAAAAAAGAATAAAAAATATACAATTACATATTTATCCTTTATTAGAAAAACAATTTACATATATTAGTATATTATAATTTATATATATAGAGAAGGGTATTAATGTAATTTTACTTAGTTATAATATTTTTTCTCTTTATTTTTTTTTCATCCAAACAAAAAAAAAATTTCTCCTACTTTCTTTCCATTCATTTTCTCTCCATCCAAACAACATATAAAAAATCAACTTTTCCTTTCATTTTCTTTCCTCCCATTTTCTTTCCTCCCAATTTCTATTTTGCATCCAAACGAACTCTAAAGGTGTTGCTTTTTGGAGTCAGTCGTGCTATGGTAAAATAAAACAAGTGTCCCAGCTAGTAAAGGTTCACGTGATCTTAGCAGTTATTAAAAAAAAAAAAGTTAAAATGTGATTCACACGCTGCTGGTTTTTTCATGTCGGAAACCGATCATATAAATGTGCAGAGATTAGTGCTAACCAAATCCCACAATGATTATTATCAATTCGTTGTATTGACAATGAGAATCCTCCTTTTGCAAGGTAAATTATCACTTTATTGCAAAAAAGAATCTATAAATGAAACAATGTCCAATTATTATTTTGAAAATTAATTTAGCTTTAACTAATTTAGTTACACAACTACAGCTTTTGGACATGAAAAAAAGACATGCTACAAGGCGCACTCAGACATCATTAATCTCCTCATATTGCAACTACATAAATTTACTCAAATTTATTATACAGACTAGAGATTTATGTCTTTTAACTTTATTAAAAGAGCTTTGTTTTTATCTGAAAATAGAGTGGGGGTAAGAGATAGACCAATCTAGATAGCCTAAATGATGATCTTTAAATGTTATTTAATCAAACATCGCTGCTGTCAACTAAATAACTAACTAATATGCGTCATTGGCCATTTACTCATGTTTCAGGAGTTAAATCTACCACAGGATCATACCGAAGAGTAAGAGCAATATTATCATTTTTGGCCAATATATAAACGGGTAAACCATAGACTATAATAGGGTTTTAGAGTAAAAGCAATGATACATGACTAGCAAATATTATCATTTTTTGCCAACACTTAACCAACAATAATTTGTATCTATATTTACAGATATTTTACACACAAAAAATATATAATTTATACTTATATTTATTAAAATTTTACACACATAAATCAATATATTTTATACCCATAAATCAAAACAATTTGCACCTACGTTAAATTTGCACACATGAATTAGTAAAATAACAATTTAGTTTGTGTTGGCCAAATGATGGCCAAAAATACAAAAAGTTGCTAGACCCAACAATTTATCTTATAGTAATAACGATGGCCATAGCAGCATCTCCCACTCACTTTTCAATTTTTAAGATGCATTGGTTGGCGCATTCTTGATACTCGCTTTCAATCTAATTCTCCACCAACATAAGTCAGAACATGTCCGTCGTCCATTTGTTCTTTAACAAAATATACCTTTCCATATTCCAACTATATGGTAATGCAGGTTTCCTATAGCTTCACGAGAGAAATTCACAGGCCAGCAATCGCGCTCATAGTTAACACAATATCACACATTCAACTACTTTGTGATTTTTCATTTTACACTCAAAAGTCAGATCCACTAAATGTTTCCATTATCACTCAAAGTCAATTGTTCACAGATGTGGGTGAGGAGTGGATGCAAACTTTTAAGGTATGCCAAATAAAGTTCCTACAATTGTGGTTTACATTTTACGGAGCAAGCTACAACTGAACAAAATCAAACAAACCACAAACACCGTTCATATCATAGAATGCTAAAGTAACATTGCGGGCTAGAAGGTAAAATAAGATATAGATCAAAATTAAAATTAAAATCCAGATTAAGAAAAATAATAGATGACAGAGACAGAAAATATAGATGAAAAAGAATTATTTTATTCGAAATAAATTGCTTATCAAACTACAGCGGCAGGGTGCAACTTGCTAGTGTTTCGTCGCTATAAGTAAATATTTTTCATTATAACTTCCGGGCATCCCTTTTATCATTATGAGTGTCGGGTGATGCATTATATGGGTCTATTTTTTCTCCCTACATTAGACTCGAAATGGTGGGATCTAAGATTGGTTATTGTCTTCATTTTACTGTTTCTACAAAAATTTATTTATCATTATTTTTTTCTTGCATTATTTTAACAATTAGACTCAAAAGAGAATGTTGTCTGTTTCAGTATTCTATCTCTTCCTATTTTCCAAATAGATGTCCAAATTCAACGTCCAACATCCAACTTTGGACATAAATTGCAAAAATCATCATCATCATAGTCCTAATTGCCCAGTTGTAAGCCTTAGTACCGATTACACATAGATAGCTCCATCCCGTATGAAATTTCAAAAGTCCCCAGAAAGGTTCATAATCAACAAATCAACTTATGGTATGCGTTCTAATTCTCTGCACCATGATGTTGATCAACCTTTGCTAGCCCTTACCACCACCATTATCATTCAACTCAAACCATGAAGCAGATGCTGATCTTGGGAGAATACCCTATAGAAGTTAGTTTACAATAATAAGGTTCTGATTTCTAAAGCAATAGTAAATCGCTAGACGTGAACAAAAATTTCCGCTCAGGTCTCTAGTCATAATTTAGTCGAAATCATACTTCAGTCCAATTCACAAAGATACAAATACTCAGCTAAAGACAAAGTGACAAACACCTCTACAGCAAGATTGGGAAGCGCTTTCAACAGTGCAATTCCGTTCATTCTTAATTGAAATTACACATGAACCAATAGCACAACACAATCCATTCATTATCGCTAATAAGAGGTAGTAACAGATAGTTCATAAGAATGACGAGACTAAAAGGAATTAAAAGGGAAAGAAAGAAGAAAACCTAAGAGCGATCAGTGGTGATCGGAGAAGAGAAGACGAAGGCGAGAAGCAAAGGCGCCAGTGGAGTCTTCAGAAGCTTCATGAAGGAGATCACGCTTGATGTTGTTGATGCGCTCTGCGAGTAAATCGTGCTCCTCCTGAAGAGTATAGTTTTCCTCCTGAAGGCTATGGATTCGGTATTTCTGACCCAAAGACCTCATGCTCAGAAGCAGAATCCCAGTCATCGCAAACCACTGAATGAAGCTGTCCTTTCTTGCCATCGCGTGCTTCATAAACCCTAACGGCCTCTTTGTTGGCCTCACGCCGTCGCCGCCGCCTGAGGAAGCCATCTACAACCAGCTCACTCTACGACACAAGTTTTTGTTTTTTATTTTTTGGTAAACTCACTCTACTACACTCTGCCACTTCCTTACACGGAGGATACCAATATGCAAACTCATTGGGCCTTTTGGTTGGGTATCTCTTTGGGCTAATATATGTTATAATTGGGCCTAAGGCCCGTTTGAGAGAGAAGTATAAAAAAAATAAAAATAGATTGCTTGGTGGTTGCCTGGTTGGTTCGCCCTCGACTAAACTCAAATGAAATCAAACTCCATCAGTTTTTTGGCTCTGCAGAGAAAAAGGAGACCAAAAGAAGGGGAGGTCGCCATAGTCATCGTTCTCGTTTGAGAGAGAGAGAGAGAGAGAGAATCAGAGCTTTGAGAGAGGAGAAAGAGAGAAGGAGAGAAGGTACCATGATTACACGATCGAATCTGGCGGAGCAGCTAAGGGAGTATCAGATTCGATCCAAGCATGACTGGGCCTCTGTCTCGTTCTTCTCTTCCACTTCTTCTAATCTCGCCTCTTCCAGGTATGCCAACACCCAACATTTTTTTTTTCTTTTCTAAATTTTCAAAATAAATATATTTGTAAATTATGAATATTTTGCCTTTTATAATCAAATCTCCTTTCTTTTTCCCTGTTTGTTGTTTGTGCCTCGCAATAATTGCACATATGGTGTAACTCGCAATCAAAACACCAATTGTCATTTTCTTATTTCAACCGCTTACTTGAATATCTTCTGATTTCCTCTTTAGCTACAATGCGTTTTGCTGCTTTTCCCTTACTTCATGTTTTTTAAATTAAAAAAATTGGTTGCGATTACGCCGGAGACTGTTCCTAATATGATTTGGATAGGGAGAATTTATTATTAAGTTATAACAAAATAAATCATTAGGCAGATGCAGGGAAATTCAGTTGGGCTTTTTATTTGAATCTTTATTCAAATTGTTCACAGGGCACGTGCCCATCTTCTGTTCAATTTAACATCTTGATTTGGGGATCGTTTTGGTTGTGCCTGCTATTGAAAAATGGGCTTTCTCTAAAATATGGTACGGATTAGTAAACTTTATGAAGGGGAGTCTTGGAGCAACGCTTGAGTTGTCTCCAGGTAGGTTGCTACGGATGTAATTATTAGGATAGGTTGTCTATTATATATCCTTTGGGTGCGGTTCTTCCCAGACCATGTGTTAATGCGGGATGCTTGTGCATTGGACTGCCTTTTTTTGGTGAACTTTATATGGAAAGATTATATATGGGTTCTCTAAAGGAGACTCTAGAGTTAAGATTAGTTTTGCCCAGTTTTTTAGGAAGCTGCAGGCTTGAGTTATCTAACGAAAATGCTTATTATGATTGTTCAGCCTATTGCAATTTGCAAATTGTAAACCTACAATCATGTTTTACCTTTTGCACTTAAGAAACGTTGTAGTGTGGAGGATGTGGGTTGAAAAGTGAAAACATATAATATCTGCGTTTTTAGAGATTTTTAGCCGGATAATTGCTGTTTGTTTACCAATGCAATTCTTTTTCCCACATAGCATTATATGATGATAATGATGCCTTTCGTTTCTTCTTTATTGTGACACAGGGTGGATGTCGTGGTCTTTGTAATATGGGAACTTGTTATTTTAGCTTTCCTGGTTTTCTCAGTAGTCTCGTTGTACTTTAAGCACATCCGGCTTGCTTTTATATTAGTTTGTATCACGGTGTTGTTGCTTTTATGCATGAAAATTACAAAGCAAGTAAGACTAGCAAGGAAAAAGAAACGAAGAATGCTTCTCCCGTTGTCAATGTAAAATGGTGTCAAGTCTTGATCTTTGGCATGTTTCCTTTTGTCCCTTCTCTCCTTTTCCTGGAGTAGGGATCATGGCCATTCTTGACCATTTCCATTGATTCAGCTTCATATTCATAATTGGATTTGTGTAACTCCTGATTCAACCTATAGCAAGTCAAACAAGTACATAATTGACGATCTTGTGTCAACATGTGCTTATCCAACTTGCTGATGTAGATCACTATGGGAGATGGTGTAACTTAGTAGTGCTAGGGTATCATCAAGTATCTATATATTTGCATTTCATTTTTCTTTTCACGTTTCTGTATACAAAGTGCTACTAATGCAAGTTACTATTGAGCTTTTGACCCCTTGTAAGTCTTACATTTGGAAGTTAAAATACCATCAGATGATTTCTTGTGTAATGACAACATGTGTGCTAGACAGTTGAGTTTTAGAGGTGTATTATTTTTCAGTAAGGTAACTAGGTTGGAGCTTTGCTAGGTTGATTTCTGGTTTGTTGGCCATATATGAAGAATAGAAGTGAAATTATCCTTGTCTGTTTCATGACCTGTCTCAGATTGTGATTTCGAAATGTAATATTTGTAGGGCGATGCCAAATATTAAGTTTATTCTACTTCCAACATCTAGAATGAAGTTTTCCCATGATTGTATAATGATTCTCGAAATTTATCTGTAACGGCCATTGGGAACATCCCAAATGTTAGCTCTGCATGCTTGGCCATGCATCCTGGGAGGTGGTACATTTCATGTTCTTACTGTGGATTGAAGAAGTGGAATTTTATTCCCTGAGCCACTATGCTCCAAATGGCTCCTGTGACAACCATTAAACTAAGAACCATACCAAGTATTCCTAGCGTCCAATTTAGACACCAATTTATGCTATAAATCTTTGGTTTCTTAATCTCTACCCACATGAAACAGGGGTAAGCTAGAGTTATAGGCAGGGCAATGCCTCCGATAAGACCTGCCAAACTTCGCAGAAAGGGTAAAGCTACGGCGATGAAAAAGGCGAGGCATCCAAAGAATCCCCTCAAGGCCACTCTTAGCCACCTGGGGCAAGGCCTGTTCTTTTTGATTGTGTACCTTGATTCCAAATTGTCAAACACTGGCATTGCATAGATTTGGAAGGAACTGAGGCTGTTGATGACAACCAGCATGCTTGTCAAAGCGATGATCAACTTTGATGTATCATGTTGGTGGAACTTGTACAAGGCACTCAACATCCCTTGGTCGGGAGGTATCTGATTTCAAAGATCACGCCATTATTTATTTATTTTAGCTATTGGTCTATTGTTAAGCCAGTCATTGGAAACATGAGCTATTATTATTGAATGAGATAGTAGGATGCACTTACTGAATTTCCATAAGCCCAATAACCTCCGATGGCAAGGGGAAACAAACATAAGGCAATTATTAGATAGGCAAACATGCAACCTCTCCACATGGCCAAACGGGAAGGTTGTTGAGCATCCGAAGGCATTGTCCCCTGCAACAATGACACTTAATTGTACTCTGAATCGCATGAAAATGTCTTAATGTGAAGATGATAGTGAGAATTATTAGATGGCTTGACATATTTGACTAAACTATTTAACATAACAATATTTTAGTTATTATCTTAACAAGAAAACATGTACATGTCAGTAGCGATCTTGATATTTAACAAACGTAGAAGGTATATTCTTTTAAACATTACCTGTATTTCTAACACAAGATTGTGACCCCTGAAAGCAAATGCTATAATGCCAAGAGCATTGCACACACAAAAAGTGCTAGTGAACTTTGATGGACCCTTTGGTGGATCATAGGATACATGAGGGAGGGTGCCTTTGACCATAGATACAATCCATATGAGAGCACAATAAGCCACAGCAGTGATGGCTCCAATAAGTGAAACCCCTGCAATTGAATTGAGGTTGGGAAGTTGAGCAAGCAAAATGGCTGTGCAAGTAAACACCAAATACCACTCTGTGGTGCTGAGTGGGCTTAGGGTGCATCCCTCTCCACACACAATCTGAAAGAATATCTTCATGGTGCCACCTCCGATCATGATGAGGGTCACACACGTCCCACCCGATAGGTACATGATTGGGAACAGTGCCAGCAATTTTCCTAGCTTCTCTCCTGCAATTTCGTTCATAACATCATGTGTGTCATTTAATCTGAACAGTTTATATGATTGAGTACAAGCCATTAAACATTGCATTATTACTCCTGAAATTTTATTCAAAATAATACTTCTTATAATGAACTTTGGTGGATGCTAAAGTACCCCTTACTTGCAGAGTTTTAAATAGATGTACGGATAATTAAATATTACAACAAAACTCTTTTTTCTTCAAAAAAAAAAAAAAAGGGTTCAACTATATATGACTGATAAAAAAATAAAATAAAAGTTTATAGTTTCAAGTATAATATAGGTACTTAACAAAGATCTACAAGACTACAACTCGAGAATAAATATTAGAGAAAATACCATTCTCCTCTCCTGTGAGATACTAAAATGATATTCTCATCCCCTCTATTTATAAAATGTATATTCTCCTCCCTTATAACTTTTAAAATATTTTCTCTTTAATCCGTTTTAAATTTTTTGTGTTAATTCAAGAAAAAATAAATTATTTTTTATAAAAATATCTTTTAGCAAAAATTTTATTTTTTATCATTACATTTTACTTACCAAAATACTCTTTAATAAATTATTTTTTTATTGATTAAATTATATTTTTACTAAAATATTTTTTTTAAAAATTAATAATTAAATTATTTTTTTCTAAGGTATCCTTCAATAATTTTTTAATTATTAAATTATAATTTTACCAAAATTTTTGTTAACAATTATTTTTATATTTTACTATTAATTTTTCGATATCAATATATATTATTTTAACATTAAATAAAAAAACTTAGTAAAATTATTTTTCAATGTAAATATATATTAATTGTAAAAAATAAAATTTTTGCTTAAGGGTATTTTTGTAAAAAATAATTTTTTTTAAAAAATAGATAAAGTTAACATTAGTTAACACAAAAAAATTTAAAATGGATTACATGAGGTTTTTTAAAAATTATAAGGGAGAGAAATATACATTTTATAAATAGAGAAGAGAGAAATGTCATTTTAGCATCTCGTAAAGGAGGAGAATAATATTTTCTCTAAATATTAAATTAAATAAAATTTGAGAAAATTTAGAGCTAGCACTTTTTGATGATGGCTAATTGATAGCTAAATATCACAAATTTGGCTGGCCTAGCACTGCTCATAACATTTAGTGCGCTAAAAAGCTAATATAACTGTGCTTAGTGCTTACCAAATGCTGCCATTGCAAGCTTGAGGTACCTGCTATGGCGCACCCCACTCTCCGATTCGTGGAGCTGAATTAGTAACCATAGCGTGTAGAGCTGCCACATGAAAGCCCCACACAAACATATGATTCCCCAAATCCTGCATCAACATATACGACACAGTCTTAAATTGTTGTTCACAGTACTATTATGTCACGGAAATATGCAACAAATGTTTTTCTTACATTCATTTAAATGGGTCTTAATCATTAACTGAATAAAGGTTGAGTTTTATTGGCTATGTAGCTTTTTTCCTTTTTTTTTTAAACGGTATTTACAATATAAATAACCACAGCAGAAATTTATAAGGTAACATGAAAACCCACCATCCTAGATTAGTGAAGGCCAAGGGAAGAACAAGGGCCTGGAATCCAATTCCCGAGCTGAGAATGTGAAACGCAGCATAGTATGCGTTTCCCTTTCTCGACTCGGTGATAGGAAGCCAGGCATCTTGACGGTCAAGCTTAGTGAAGCGCCCAACTTCTTCCAAGTAACCGTGTATGTTTTCAAAGGCCTTCTTCATGGGGCTGGCCAAGGGAGTGTTCATAAAACGAGTTGCAAACGGGCTTTTAGGAGTTTTGGGTGCCGAATCCACCATGGATGGAGAATGCACATGAGTAGTAGAAGACATGGCCGGAGAGGCTCTGCTACTTTTCTTCATCACTTCAACAACTTCCTCCTCCATATATATAGTGGTTAATGATTGCCAATTTTTTTTACTGGTTGTTGGAGTATTATTTGTGTTGGCTTACTCTCCTACATGTATATATATAGTTCAAGTAAAGGGATCAAGTGTCCCATGCATGTCGCATATTCTTTTCATTCCATCTTCTCATGACTACTACTCATATAACATAAGTCTTTCTTTGGTTGTTGAGCATGTTGAATAAATCTTTGACAATTCCACTAAGGTTGATGAAGGCATAAAGTGGGTGCGCCTTCTTTTGAAGTCCATAAGAGCAACTCAAGGAGAGCATTTATGGAGTTTCAAATATATGTCCATGAAGTGAAATTATTTTAAATTTTTTTTTGCCTTAAACTTGATAGATGAAATAAGATCGATCTTACTTTGGAAAGATGATTTTACTTTAATGAAGAACTAATTAAATTTTGTCAGCTTATATAAATTTAAAATAAATTAAAACTAAATATTAAAGTGATAAATCTTGTATTTATTTTCAAATAATTTTTTATGACATGTGTTTCACAAATACTAATATAATATTTTGTAAAACCTAAAATAAAATTAAATTGAAATAAAGCATGGGACATGTTCTAAAACTTATTATAAAATACTGAAAATAGTGGAACGACAAATGACAATGGCTAAAGGTGAGTTAGGTTTGTATTCTTTTTATTTTTAATATTTTTGTTTTAAAAATTTTGTATAAAAAAATTGTAAAAACAATGAAATCTTGATTTTTTTTAATTTAATATTTTGTTTACACTTACAATAAAAATAAAAATAAAAAATAAAAATCCAAACTAAACCAAACGCACTTTTAAGCGATTGTGACTAACATAACAACAAAAGAAATAATTAAAGGATTATGGTTGCTATTATACATAAAAAAAAAAAAGAAAGATATTTAAGGGGAAAAAATTCAGTCGATTATTGTTGGAAAAAAATAGCCCTTAATATTTAATTAATATCCCCAAATTTATTCAAGAGTACCAAAGATATTTCTTACCCTTTATTATTTGAGTTTAGAATTAAAATAGCCACCATATAGACCGAAATTTCTATGCTCTTGCATGCATGTGTTTTTTTCCCCCACCGCTACTTTTATTGTTGAGATAGTAGTGGACATGTGTTTATAAGTATAAAATATACACCATGTATATAGATCGAAATTTCCATGCAAATACATGCAGGTATCTGGAATTCTTGTCAGGTTGTCATTACCATTTCGATTTTAGAATGAAAAAGGCTACGTTGCACACATAATATTTATTACTAATAATATAGTGTCTGTAGTACAAAATGTTAAAATATTTTTGTTTTACTCATTTTTTGGTCGACTTCGACAAGTAGTATCAAAACGAGCTTGTATAAAGATCTCAAGTATTGGAGAGCAGATATGACCCTTCTGAAAAAGAACGAGTTCAATCAAAAAATTATTTAATTATGGTGTCAAAACAATTTTATGTCGAAATTACTAGTAGCAGAATTATAAAAAAATCAACAAAGGAATAAGTAATTAAATAAAGAAACAATAAAAATGTAAATATTGATCAAAGTAAAATAATAACAAAATGCAAAGAAAATAAACGAAAACGAATCAAATAAACAAAAGAAAACAAGTTAAAAATTGACTTCTAACGCTCACATGTACTTGCACTCCATATTCTTCCGTTGCGTTGCGGAGACGCAACTGGGAATTTTATAAATTTATGTGATGATCTAGTGTTTTTGATTGAAGTCTCCTAACTCTTTTGAGTTTCTCCTATTTATAGACCATAGGGATAGACTTGTCATGGAGCCTATTGTCCACTATCTTACCTCCTTCTTTTTCTCAGCCATGACCTTACCTTGACCATGAAGAATCCTGATCTCCAGGTTTTGACCTTCGCGTCTTTCTTGGTCTTCAAGTCCTACGTTTCTTTAACTTGCTCCTCAAATTTCATATCCATGTTCTCCACTCAGTCTTGATGGTCGAGTAGCAAGCCTTGATACTCAAGAAAATGCAATAACTATCTTTTGACTTCAAAGCTCTTTGTACCATCTTTCTTCGATTTCAGCTTACCCATCTCTGTTTTTGTAGTCGAAACCTTTGGTAGTCAAAACGCCCTCTTGTCGAGCAAAATCCTTTTTTTTGTACCAACAATTTGTCCTTTAAAACTTGTTATTTTATTCAAAGATACAAGTTTTTAATATTTCTCGTGTCAGACACATGGAGCCTTTTCAAATTCTCAAAATTTGAAAGGACAGTTACGCATCATTTAAAATGACGCGCACTTTTCTAAGAACACATAATGTCCCCTGGATTATTTTAATGAGTCGTTCCTTAAATAGAGGATTCCACCATTGCTTCTCAAATTAAATTAAATCATCTCTAATTTCTAAGAAACTTGCTTCTTGAAAACCATAATCATTTTTTCTCCAAGCGACATGCCTTCCTCAGTTTCTCAATTGCTCTTTCATTCAACCTCTACGCCAACCATCATCATCGCATTCTCTTCTTCAGCACTCATGGCCTCCACTTCTCATTCTCACAAAGAAGGAGATAAAGCTCTTCCTCTTCCTCTTCCTCCATTAGTGGCTGAAACAGCGTAGTTCTATGATAAAGATGGAGCTTTGAGATCTCCTAACCCAAATGTTGAAACCTCTAATCTCTGGTGTCGTTAGGTATTTCTGCCATTCTCAGTTAATGGAGTATTGTATTCCTTCTTAGGTCCTTTGGCAATCCAAGAACAAATTGATTCTGTTTCTTCTTTCTTTCTATCACCACCAGACATTTACCATTGATTTTCTGCAAAAATATCAAGGCTTCAAACTTTGCTGGTCGAGTTTTTAGAACTACTCCCTCTGAGGATTTGAGTCCTCTTTTTTTAACCTGGATGTCTCGACTCGCACCTACATATAAGCCAATTTGGGAATCTCTAAATATTGCGCATGCCTTAGAATTAGCCACCTTTGATCTCTCTTATATTGCTCCTTTACTACGAGCTAAACTTTCATTTTCCTTATGGAATGATGGGTCCGACTCTGATGGACATTTTGACCCTAACCAGTTTACCAGTTGATGGTGAATTCATGTCATGGTCGACCGATTGCCTAAAGATGATTTTGATATTAACGTCGACTCGAATTCCATATCGAGCTTCATTCAAAACAATATGGGTTGTGATAGAAATCCTATTTCTAATAGTGAGTATGTAGTTTTCTCTTACTTTAGCTTAATTCTTTTGTCTTCTGCTCTAAATTAGTCAAAATTGAAAAGAACAACTACTTGCCCCTGGCTATTATGATCCATCACAAAAAACTCATCGACCTTCCTGCCTTGATCTTGAGTCAACTTTACAAAACTCTTTCTTTGATTGTTGGTGAAATTCGTCAAGGGGATCCTTCAATCAATCCCTTTGGTCCCCTTTGGATTGTAAATTTGTGGCTCAAAGCTGTTCTTGAACCTCGTCTCACAACCTCTGACTCGAAAGTTCCCAACACTTTAATTGACGGTATTCGTCTTTCCTAACTTTCTTGGATGAAACCAAAAATCATGTCTCACATTAGTGCTTTTCGACACTTTGTTAGGGTTCTATTTGACATCAATGAAGATAACAATATTTCTTATTTTTCAAATCCATTCACATTTTGACATAATTTTATTTCATGCCTTAACTCTTTTAGTAGCTCCCAGTCAAAAAACCAAGTAACAGTCGATGATATGTGGTTAGGATCTTAACTCCTCAAATTCTCCCTGTCGGCTTACCTCATGAGTCGATATGGGCTCTCAAAAAGAAACTAGTTGTTTATTCACCTCCATATGTAGCTCAACAATTTGGATTTGCTCAAGCTTTATCTTCTCCTTTGTCTCTCGACCCTGAGGCTCAAAAGATTTACTGTCGGATACAAAAGAATTTGACGAGATGTTAGAAATGAACCACCAATGGATGTCGACTCAATGCCAACGTCTGAATATCAGTAGTTATTTTTTTATCAACTCTTGATTTTCATGCTTGGTGGTCAAAGTATTTTTCTACCCATTGTACATCTGTCGATCAAGCCTTCTCGAATCTGGTCTTCTCTCCTGCACTGATGGCGTCTAAGAAAACTAGAGGTAAATAAAAAAAATCTTTTTCCTAAGTACTACGTACTTTCATAGGCATAATTTCGATACTCAACTTACTTTATCTTTTTAATTCCTTCAGTTACTCGATAGATGCCTATTATTCAAGTTGCTGCTGGCCCACAACCAGTTGAGAAAAATTGGGATGCACAAGGTAGAAGTCAGAGCAGTGGACGATCGAGTGGTGCAACCCTTACCTTCAAGAAGCGTGGATCGATTGATGTTCTGATAAGAGCTGACACACTAAAGCCTCAAAAAGTTCATCCTGCCACCTCAAAGGTATGTACTTAATGACATTTGTTACTCTTCAAAAGTTTCGACTCGCACCTTCAATTTTTCTAACATATTGCAGTTGAAGCAATCTCAGAAAAGGACCTCCTTTCGAGTTGCTAACATTGATAACCCTTCTGATCGAGAGATGGATCAACCAGTTTCTGCTGAAACAATTCCTTCAGCCTACTCATCCTATTCTGACTCAAAATCCGTCATCGACTACAACATCTCATATTTCGACCTTTTCTCCACTGGTACCTCTTTTGTTCAGATCCACTATATGTATCTTCCTTGTGACGCGGAAGCTTACCAAGAATTTGGGCCTGTATATGAATCAGGGTCGACTGCTGCCACTGTCACTGGACATTCGACATAGAAATTCATCAATAAAGACACTACTCCCATACTGTCGACATAGAAAATCGTCGATCAAGATATAGAAACACCATTTAATGTTCATTCTCCAAAAGCGGGATATTTGAATTTTGATGACGTCAGTTTTAACCTGGAAAATCTCCTATCTAAAGCTTGACAAATTTATTCCTCTGAAGGAACTATGGCGAAGTCTTTTGGTCTAGATTTGAGTACCGTTGCCCCTCAAGCTGAGAAATTGACTCAGATATCATCAACCAAAGGAGAAGAAGTTATTGAAAAACTTGCCTCTCCTGAACTCATAGTTCCAGATCTTCAAGTTGTTTATAGAATCAACATCATTCTCGATTGCCTGAACCATTCTATTGAGGATATTAATGACCATATTGCCCTAAAAGCTCGACTTATTGACGCACTTGCCTTTCTTGATCAATACATTTCCTCCGACATATGTTCTGCTCTTGGTTCATTTATTAAGGACATTTCCTCCCATTTTTCCAAAATTCATGAGGCCGACCAAAAACTGAACAGGTCATTTGAAACTTTAGCTGACTATGATATTCAGCTAACAAAATACGATACGGCTAAATCTTAGGTTGCTGAGGTTTTGTCAGAAGATTGGGGAAAGGAACAACACATGACATCGAAGATCGCATCCTTAGAGAAAGACTTGGCTGGTCTAAAATTAGGAAAAGATAAGATTGCATCTACCAATGCCGCCCTTTCTCTTCTGTTGGAAATGATTGAAAAGGCTCGGGCTTCTAAACTTTCAGGTCGAGATTCTCTAGTCGAAGCAGTCACTCAAGCCATCGATGTCCAAGAAGCAGCGCAAGAGTCCTTGAACCTTGGCCAACGTCAACAAGATCTGATACTTATGTTTAGGAGCTTACTTTATCCTTCTTGTTTGTACTTATTTTGTTTAGCCTTTTCACCTTTGTTTTAGTGACAATTATATCTTTTGAGACACTTACCTTTTATTTGCATGATTCGACTACTATTTTATATCTCTTATTCTGTACGTATTGCTATCAACAATTTTCCTGACTTCAAAAGACATCGAAAACTTTTTTGACTTCAAAGAGTCCCAATATTTCCCTTTGAAACATTGTTTCAAATTAATTTTACCAAATCACGTGCTCCTCACATGTTTCTTTTGAATTTTCAAAATTTTAAAAATGGTTATAAAGAGATAAAACTGTTCGTACGTTTCTGGGAATATTGACGTTTCCAATGGGCTTTAACGGCCTTTCATTGATTCAAACTTTTTTTATATTCCTAAGTCTTCATCATTACTCATTACTTTCATCAAACATTTCCCAGAAAATTCATCTTTCTTAAAACTTTCTTAATTTCTTGCAAACCCTTCTTTATTTGAAAATTTCATTCCATGGCTACTCAATCTAGCCTTCATTCTAGTAGCATTCCAACTGTTACGGCTGCCTCATTTTCATCCACTACTATAGCTGCAATCACTACCACCAACATTCCCATTACTACCTCTACTGCAGGGACGACCATGGCATCTGCTTCTATCTCTGCCGCTAGAGCTACTACTACTACTACTCTAGATGGAGCCTCTACTACTCCCACTTCTTCATCCCAAGAGGGTGATGATGACGTTCATGTCGTAGGTCCTCCACCTCTGGTGACCAGCGTGTCACAATTTTATAATGATGATGGGACTCTAAGAGCTCCCAATCCTGATGTCAAGACTACCGCCTTATGGCATAGCCAGGTACTACTTCCATTTCAAGTCTCCACTGTCACATACTCATTCTTAGATCCAATCTCCACTGTAGGACAACTCGAGTTAATTTTTTCTTTCTTTCCTTCTCCTCCGGAACACCCTCCTTTAATTTTTTGTAAGAACACTAGAGCTACTAACTTTGCCACTCGAGTCTGCTCCCCCAAAATAGTCGAGCTCATCTTTTTCGACCTGAATGTAGAGACTTTCTCCCACTTACAAATTTTTATGGAAGTCTCTAAGTATAGTATCTGCTCTTTGACTTTCTACTCATGACCTCTCCTACACTGCCCCTTTGCTTGGAGCTAGTTTATACTTTTAGTTTCTAGCCAGAAATAATTTTTATTTTTCTTATGGGATGATGGGTCTGACCCTAATGGAATCTCAGTTCTGACTGATTTATCTCCCAACAGAGAAGATGTTTGTTGGACAACCTCATGTCTTGAAGATGTCTATGCCATTAATTTTGACTCAACCTCTATGTCAGGCTTCATTCAAAATAACATGGGTTCTGAAAGTGACCCTATTACAGATAGAGAACATGTAGCATTACTCCTCTTGTGGCTCAATGCTTTGTCTTTTATCCAAAATTAATCCAAATTGTAACTACCTTTCTTTAGCCATTATGCTTCACCACAAAAAATACATTAACTTTTTCTCTCTTATTCTAGGTCAATTATATGGAACACTTTTTCTACTAGTTAGTGAGATTCGATGAGGGGATCTTCAATTAATCCATTCGGTCCTCTTTGGATTGTCAATCTATGGCTTAAATCGGTGTTTGAACCTCAATTCACTGTCCCTTTTGAGTTTCCAAAAACTCCTGTTGAAGGTGTTCGTCTATCCACTCTTTCGTGGTCGAAGCCAAAGAGTATGTCTTCTGTTGATGTCTTTTGTCATTTTATTAAGCAACTCCTCAATATAAAAGACAACAATGATTCTTCATATCATCCTAACCCATTATCATGTCGAAAGAGTAACGTGGGTTACATTTTTCATTCTCTCACCAGCCTCAAACTGAAAAACCAAGAAGCCCTTGATGAGCTATGGTCAAAAACTCTAACTCTTCAAGTCCTTCCTATCAGACTACCTCATGAGTTGAACATGGCTATGAAAAAGAAACTCTTCATTTATTCTCCACAATATGTGTCGAGGTAATTTGGTTTTGCACAAGCATTACCTTTTCCGCTTTCTCTTGAAATTGGAGCCCAAATGGTTCACTACGGAGTGTCAGATTTGGAAGAATTCGACCAAATTTTGGACTTGAACCATCAAAGAATAACTACCCAATACCAACGATATGACCTCAAATTCTGTTTCTTCTCGACTCTTGACTTTCACAAATGGTGGTCAAACTATTATGAATCTCATTACCCCTCAACTGAGCAAGCACTTTCTAACCTGGTTCTTCCTTCTGCACAGACTGTTGCTGCATCGAAGAAAACTAAAGGAGTGCATATCGACGAAATCATTGTCTTTGAAAATATTATAGGGTAAAATGACACTTTAGGAATGTAAGGTACGTTTTTATCGGGGTCTCAGAGGTGTGAAAAAAGAAAAAAGAGGCACATTTTTATAGATGTCTTGATCGTTACTTCAAAGCTTTATCTAAAGATCCTTTTGTGTAGAAAAATTATTTTATGAAAACATTGTTCTCCTTTTTCCAATGCCCCTTTTGGTCTCACTGATCAACTACCTGACCCTCCTAAAGGAGCTTTGGGAGTAGATTATTGACTCCGAAAGAAAGATCCAGTACCTTAGGTATAAACATAAGTACACAACCGGTGCCATCTATTACTCAAGCACCAGGGATAAAATTCATGGTCGAACGAAGATTGCTAGATATCCTCCAGGTACCATGTTTTTTCCAAAATGTTCAATCTTTTTTAGCCCTCACTTCTCTTATAACTTTTTTATGTTCTAGCTGCTCGACCAACAACCTTAGTGGGCATTGCTCCTGACCATAAATTGGTCAAGGAGAACTGAATCGGATGAAGAAACTGGTCGAGGAGAACTGGGAATCGGATGAAGAAACCACCTCTAAGAAAACAAAGTCCAAAAGGGGTCGAGGTAGAGGACGGTCGAGTGAGGCTACTATACCTTCGAAAAAAGGGGAACTGTCGATATTCTCATGGAAGCTAAATCTAAGAAAATACAAAAATCTGATCCAGTTCCTCTCATCAAGGTATTTTTCGCACCTTTCACCTTTGATAATAGACTTAAATTTTTTCATACTGTAATGATCGGCTTCTTCTTTTAGTCGAAACCTGTCACATGTAGCTCGAAGTCTCAAGCTAAAACACAAAGTTACTCCGAATCAGGTGTCGATCTATCTGGTGTCGAGGTCGAAGTTACTCAACCCCTAAAGGTTATTGTATCTTTGCCTTTCTTAAGTCCAATTCAGCCTATATCATCGACTGTAGCTTCCCAGGCTTCTACTGATTCTCCAATGGTAGTCATACTTTTTCTATTGTTATATGCTTTATTTGTATTACAATTTCTTATGTAACACTCCATTATTTTCCTAGGTAAGCTACATGCCTCTTCTGACCGATGCTAACACTCGCTTGTATCAATATCTCAAGTATCAAGGAGCAGATATGACTCTTCTGAAAAAGAGTGAATTCGACTCGAAAATTACTTAATTATGGTGTCAAAGCAATTTTATGTCAAAATTACTAATGACAGAATTATGAAAAAAACAAAAAAGGAATAAGTAATTAAATAAAGAAGATAATAAAAATGTAAAATATTGATAAAAAAAATAATAACAAAATTCAAAGAAAATAAATGAAAAATAATAAAATAAACAAAAGAAAACAAGATAAAAAAAATGACTTTTAACACTCACATGCACTTATACTCCATATTCTTCCGTTGCATCGCGGACACTGAAAATTTTATGAGGTTATGTGATGATCTATAATTCTCCTATTTATAGAGCATGGGGATAGACTTGTCATGGAACCTTTTTATCACTATCTTAGCTCCTCCTTTTTCTCAGCCATGACCTTACTTTGACCATGAAGAATCCTGATCTCCAGGTTTTGACACCCACGTCTTCCTTGGTCTTTAAGTCCCACGTTTTTTTAACTTGCTCATCAAATTTCGCACACATGTTCTCCACTCAATCTTGATGGTCGAATAGCAAGTCTTGATGTTCAAGAAAAGACAATAACTACCTTTCGATTTCGATGCTCTTTGTACCATCTTTTTTCGATTTCAGCTTACTCATCTCTGCTTTTGTAGTCGAAATCTTTGGTAATCGAAACGTCCTCTTGTAGAACAAAATCCTTAACAGTTTTATAATCATTTATATATTATGGAAACGCCTCTCATGACAATTACTATGAAAGTCATACATTACATGCCATTTTTTCTTTTATCAAAAATGCCAAAAATTAATTTTTCTTTTGAACTGTTAATAAGTTCATTTAAAACGTAAGCTCAGGACATATATATGTGCAACATACATTAAGCGACAACGCAATATGTAAGCTCTTAACAATTTTCTTCAAGGGTCACAGCTCACATATCTGACTTTGTTTGCTCCTATAGTCGTTTGACTTGTTTCTAAGTAGGTATGTCACTTGAAAAGTTGATATTTCTTTATTGGAATGACTTTATTTAACTTGGGGACAACATAAGCTTTCATTGCATAAAACTAGTGGCCAGATACATTTTTATTCATGAACAATTATGAATGCTAGAAGGCTCAAGGAATCTACCAAATAATTAAAAGAAAACAAAAGCTTTTATATTAGGGCTTTAATTTAGAAAATATACTAGTATTTTTATCTGTAATACTATTACAGAAATATAAATCTTTTAAAATTACATAGGTCCTAGTATTATAGATTATGACACGAAAAATGTATAGCATTAAACTACTTTTATAAAATGGCCGTAAGGGATAAAAGTTTTCGTCGGTTAAAAAGACCAGAGTCTTAAACAAAATGAAATAATACATTTTTTTAGTTATTATTTTCAAATAAAAGAGTTTAATTTTTTACTTAATTTTAATATTCGTTATCTAAAATTTAAAATTTTTTTTGGTGACTATCTAAAATTTAAAATAATTTAACATGTATATTTTTATATTTGATTAGGTATTAAGTTTGTTGCACAAATAAAATAATTAATTTTTATGCTTGCTATTTAAAAATAATATTTTTCTATATATATAAAAATATAATTAGATATTAACATAAAAAAATTTATATTGATAGTTATAAAATTAACTCATTTTTTTAAAAATAATTGAATCTTGATTCTAACTTTTAATCACAATATTAGTAATTTTTTAAATTATATGTAATAAATATTTAAAAAAAAAGAAGTGAAAATATATATTAAAAAAATAAGCAATAAAAATTTAAAATTAAATAAAAAAATATGTATATAATAATATTTTTTATTTAAATTATATTATGTTGTTAATTTTATTTTTTGTAAAATATAAAGGTAGAAAAAAATAGAGAATGAGAGAAAAGAGAGAGAAAGATAAAGAAGAAGAATGAGAGAGGGAATTTGTTAATTTTGGAAGCTAAAATTTTTTTTATTTTAATTATAATAAAAATATCTGGTGACACATTTTGATTACTAATATAAAATATGAATTATAAATTATATATAGAGTGGGAAGGATAGAGAGAAATAGAAAAAAAGAGAAAGGTAGATAAGAAAATATAAGAAGGATGTTTACTAATTTTAGAGAAAAATATTTTCTCTAAATTTTAATAAGAGAGTGTCATGTGACACATTTTAGTTATTAAATTAGTTAGTAATATATAAATATAATACATAATATAGCTATATTTTAATTTTAATATTTTAATTTTAATTTAATTTAAATACAATTAGAGAATGTTATGTTGTATAATTTGATTGTCAAATTCATAATTAGTCATTAATAATGATATATAAAAGAGATAGAGTGAGTGAAGGAATGAAAGAGATATCACTACTAGAAAACTAGTTATTACAGACGGATATTTCCGACGGATTTTATCCTACGGAAATACAGAAGAAATTTCAGAGGGATTTTTTGTCGGAAAATCAAAAAAATAGATTAGCATAAATTACAGACGGAAAACAAAATCCGTCGATAATTTTGTCGGTAAAATTAATTTTTTTTCGTGGAAAATAGTTACAGACGGAAAATCCGTCTGTAATTAAATAGATAAAATGCTACATTTTATTAAATTATTACAGACGGAAAATCTGTCTGTAATTTAAACTTTTCCATCTGAAATATTAGAATAAGGAGTTAGGTTCTCGAAACTCCCAATGCTTCATTTCACTTTTTCACGTTTTCCTTGAATTACTCCCTGCCTTCTCTCTCCCTTGAAGATGTGACGTTTTCCGCTGTCGCCGCCGCCGCGGCTCGCGTCGCACGAGCTCCCTCCGTCGCCCTCATCGCGTTTTCTCCCTTCGATGCCATCGTCGTACGAGCTCTCTCCGCCGTGCTCTTGTCTTATGAGCTCCTTCCGCGCCGCTCTCATCGCTGCTTCTTCTCTCGTCGCCAGAGGTTTGTCATCATCTCTTCTCGTCGCCGTTAGTTCAGGTAGGCCTCCGCCTCCTTCTCGTCCATATCCCTAACCCCTTCCATTGTGATTCTATTCTGATTTCATTATCCCTAGCCCTAGCCCTGTCCATATCCCTGTTTTTTCTCTTGCTTTTTCTTGCAGGAAATAATTAGAGGCATTCCCAATCATTTGAAGATTGTTGACCTTTCAGCAGTATGTTCTAAATAACAGTTTTCTTCCCCCAACCAAACTATAATTTCTTGTTCTTTAGAATATAAATGAAGTTTAGCATATATCAGAACTGTAACTGAGATTGTGTAGGATTTTCATTTACGTGATATATCTGAGTATGAAGAGTGGTATGGCCAACCACACAGGGCACTGGAGTTGCAGATAGTACATTTCAATGGAAAAATTCTCATTTTGAAACTGTTAAATTGCCTTTCATTTCAAACTGTGGAACCACTAATGATGCTTATATCCGTTGCATTTAGTGGCATTTAGTCATTAGGAATTTAACTTTTCGATCTTGATTTCTGTTGAATTTTGGGAATTATGTTTTTATTATTTGTTTTAGTACTATAGTGTCAAAACTTAAAATGAATTTCCTTACAGTCACCCGTTGCCATTGTTTTGTTCTTAATACTGAATTTATCTAATTTTCTGTATCCAGAAAGAAGCTATATATGGATTAACAGAGATTTTAAGGGAGGAAATAAGGAATGCACGCTTAGTTGCTAATCCTGGTTGCTATCCAACATCCATTCAAATTCCCCTTGTCCCACTGATAAAGGTTTGTAACTGAATATGCTTATTTCACAATAGGTTTAATATATAACTAATTTCTGTTTCACTGTTTTTGTCACTTTTATGGTTGTATCTGTTTTCCTTTCTTTGTATTTTGAGTTGTGAGATATGGTCTAGGGTGTTAAGCTTGGGTTACTTTCCATGTTAAGAAGCTTGTCTGTTAATCATCGCTCCAAAGATATTTATGTATATGGTATCCTAGGTATGTTACTTTCTTAAGAGATGTCCTATTCTACTATTTTAATTCTACTATTTTCTTTCTTTCATTCAAATTCTATTATACATTGTCCTAAGGTCGTATAATGAGACTGCATTTTTTTGTAACTATTGATTACTCCTCTTTATTTTGATTTGATTTGATTGAATGGTTGATTCTATAAAAAAGAATGGTCCTGCTGTCAAAATCTGCCATGGTGATATTATATCGTTTGCTGCTCCTCCTCAGCACGGTATGAATGCTTTCCAGTTATCAGAAATCAGAATTTTCATTTTTCTTTAATAAATGGGATTTCAGGTTTTTTGGTTCCCTCAAAAAATATTTTGTATCTTTTGTCCTCCCCCATGCCAGATAATGCAGCTGCTAATCGAAAATATTACTTGATCAATTAAAATAATTACAACAAGGAACTAGGCGATGTTAATAGAGTAACTGCTCAACAGAAACATGCCATCGAAGACCTCAATGAAAGGCTGAGTGCTTCTATATATGCTGAAGCATATGCTATAATAAGTAGGTATGATCTATATAATAATTCTTGATTGTTGAGTTCTTCACTTCTTTAGTGTTTAATGTTGATGCAAGTGTCATAGGAGTGAAGTTGTTCAAAATTTGAACATCAATAATAAGTTAGGAGGTCAATTGCTTTGAATCAGGGAAACTTTTACAAGAATTGAATTTTTGTTATTAAACATTTTGTCCCCACCCTAGTTACGCTAGCTGTATGTTTGATAATTGAGTCCCTCTCACTTGCTCCTCTGCATGCAGTCAGAAAGTAAATATAGCTGAACTCAAGGAACAATTAGATGACGAGCAGACTCAGCGAAAAGATGAGCGGGAAAAGGCCACAACTGATCTAAAGGCTGCTGTTTTTAGAGCCCAGTCTGAGGCTCAAGAGGAATTAAGATGACACACTGATGCTGCCTTAAGAAGAGAAAGAGAACTACATGAAACAATAAATAAGCTTCAGGTTTGAAGGTTTTGTCGCTAAAGTAGTAAGAAACTGTACTCCCTTTACTTTTGAAGCTTATAAGCTGTCATTCTTTCTGTATGTTGTAGGAGTCAGAGAGAGAAAGGTGTTTGCTAGTTGAAACCTTGAGGTCCAAACTGGTATGGTTCTGCTTATGTTTAGCCTACAATGGGCGACAACTTGTGTATTTCATAAATAAAGATGGTTGTGTCTGATAATAAGGTTCGCCAGTTGGAAACTGAATTGCATGAGGAGAAGCTGACCACTGCAAATCAAACAAAGGTAATCATATGGTTTTGTGTGTGTATTATGTCCCCTTTTCATATTTTGGACTTGTTTACTATTTCGCTGAACGAAAATGTAAATTCATGGAGCAGAAAATAGAAGAACTTGAAGAGGAAACAAGAAGATTAAGCAAAGAGCTTGAGAGTGAAAAGGTAGATATCGGAATTTCATGTTCCAAGAATGTTTTTGTATAAAGGTGTTTGTCTAAATGATGTCTGCTTTCCACCGATTGCTGTTACTGTTAATGACTTATTTCTATGTGACTTCAGAGTATGACAATATCTTATTTATATGTTGCTAGACTGATAAATTCTAATTAATAAGTTGCTTTAGCTTTCTAATTCAATATCCCCCTTATTCTATTCTATCTGTTATTTATTATTTTTTTATAATATAAATAAAATATTTTCTATAAAACTAAAGAAAATGATAAATAAATGTATTGATGCATCAATGTTTGATTTTGTGCCTTTGGAGCTTGTACTTGTTCTCCAGATTATCGATTTTATTCTTGAACTATTGTTATGTAGGACATTTTGTTAATTATTTAATTTTGACCTCACTGTGGGACTAAATTGATGCTAAATGAAACTTTTTTGGATTCAAATAAAACACTTTAAACCTTAAGGACCAAAACAGAATTACGCCCAAACCTAGGGGACCAATTTAGTACTTTACCCTTAGAAAATATAAGAAGGATGTTTACTAATTTTAGAAGAAAATATTTTCTCTAAATTTTAATAAGAGAGTGTCATGTGACACATTTTAGTTATTAAATTAGTTAGTAATATATAAATATAATATATAATATAGCTATATTTCAATTTTAGTATTTTAATTTAATTTAAATACAGAGAATGTTATATTATATATTTTGATTGTCAAATTCATAATTAGTCATTGATAATGATATATAAGAGATAGAGAAAAGAAGAGAGAAGAGGGGAGAGTTTTTTAATTTTGGAGGGAAGGATTTGATTTCAATTGCAATAAAGAAGTGACATGTGGCACATTTTAATCTTAAAATTAGTAATCTATAATAGATAAGTAACCAACTAGAAATGTAGCTAACTGCAGCTAACTAGAATAAAAAAGTTTATTAATAAATATCAGAAAATCTAATTTTAAATTAAAAAAAACTACTTATGCACCAAAAAATTAAAAAAACTTACAACTCTTGTTGCTGTGTCCTCCCCTTCCATCTCATAATCACGCCCCTCTCGCCACGCAGCCTCACTCACTCACTTTTAGTTCATCATCGTTCTGCGTTCATCTCCACTCATTGTTTACTCTTCGTCGCTCGCATCATCGCCACTCCCTAGTTGCATCATTGTATGATCCACGCCATTCACATCCTTGCCGTCCACCTGTCACGTCATTGCCGCTCGTGACTCTCATTCCTATCGCTCCCATCCTCTGTTTCTGTAGTTCTATCCATGTCACCTGTCTCATCGCCGCACCTTCTGATCCGTGTCTATCACATGCTTGCCGCTCGCCTATTGAATCCTTGCCTCTCGCCTGTCGCATTCTCTTCACTCGCGATTCTCATTTCCATCGCTCGCATCCTGTACTTTTGCAGTTCTCCGTGTCCTCCGCTCCTTCTTTTTCTTGTAGGTTTTGGATGATTCTTTGTACTTGTTTTAAATGTTTCTTTCTCGTAGATTTTATATGTGTCTTTTTTATATGTTTTAGATGTTTTTATATATAACTTCTTTCTAGATTTTGAATTTTTTTTAAAAAGTTTTAGATATTTCTTTTCTTAGTTTTCAAAATTTTTTCAATAATTTTCAATGTCTCGTTTTTTTTATATTTTTTTATTTGGTGTTGGATGTTTCTTTTTGTTACGTTTCAAATATTTTTTGTTGTTAAAAATTTTTAAAATGATTTTGAAATTTTTAAAATGATTTTAAACTTTTAAAATAAATTTTAGCATTTTTAAAATATTTTTAAATATTTTTCATTAAATTTTGAATATTTTTTTATGATAGTTTGAAATTAAATTTTTTCAAAAAATTTTTTGAAAAAAATTGTTATTTGGCTATAGAACCCCCTGACGGTTCCTAATAAGTTGTTTATTAATTTAAGATAAATTACCAAAAGTACACCTGAATAATTTTATCGTCGACAAAAATGCACTTATGCAGGTATTTAGAATTCTTGTCAAGTTGTTATTATCGTTTCGATTTTATAATGAGTTAATACTCAAAATGACCCTTGAAATTTGACTCCAACTTAATTTAGCCCTTGAATTACCAATGGACCCAAATTGTACCCTGAAATTTTAAGATGTGACTCAAGTTGGTCTTTTCGCCTATTTCTGTCACCGAAAAGCTGATGTGGCACATGTAGTTGACACCTGGTAGCCTCAATGGTTGTTTGACGTGGCAAAATTCTTGTATGCATCAATTTATCCCCTAATAGTTTGAAAAAAAAAATGGCAACCCCCCATTTCTTCCAAATCATAGTCATTTCTGGTGAGTTGGAGAGCAACAACTAAGCCTCAGGTAGCTCTAGCAGCTAAGCCTAAGGTTCTCCACAATCTCACCTCAGTCTCTCAACTCTCTTGTCTCGCACTTACACACCTCGGTCACAACAGCCAACACACTCACATACTGACTACCACACACAAGCCAATAATTCCGTAGCCAACGTCTCATCGTGACTTTTGGTCCTTGTTTCTGACCTTCTATCGTGTCGTCTGGATCTTTCCGCCCTTGTTCGTGTGCCATTGTCTTCTACTTCTTCTCGTGCTTCCTTATTCCATTAGCCTTCGTCATTCTCTCGTTCGGCCTTTGAGTCATCATCATCATCACAATTGTCGGTTAGCATCTGCCTTTGCTCTAGCTCTGCATATTCTGATTCTTCTTCATAGTCGCGGTGCTCAGGTTGGCCGTCTGCCTCCACTCCTCTGATCCTCTGAATCTTTTGTTGCTCGTGCTAGGAAGCTTTGGGTGACCTTGATTTATGTAGTGCTAGGTAAACAAGTGTGAAAAAGCTTTCAATTTGGCCTATAACAACACCATGTATGCACAGCGTCGATGAGAGGAGGAGGAAAAAGAAGAAGAAAGGTCAATTGAGGGTAACGAAATGTGGGAACAGTGAGTTGGGATTTCGTTTAACCCTTCTAGTGTAATGCGGCATAATTTTGTTTTATATCATTTTAGGCATGAATAAGCAAAACATTATCGTTTGGTTATTGCTAATGTTAGGTGTTAACTACAAGTGTCACATCAATTTTTTGGTGACGGAAATAAATGGAAAGCCAACTTGAGTCACGTCTTAAAACTTTAGGAGTATAATTTGGGTCAATTAGAATTTAAGGGCTAAATTAAGTCAGAAGTCAAATTTCAAGAATTATTTTGAGTATTAATTCATTTTATAATGTAAAGCTACCTTGCACATATAATATTTATTACTAATAATATAGTTTCAGTAGTACAAAACTTTTAATATAATTTTTAATCAGTAATGCTAAAAAAAAGGGGCATAAACTCGTCTTTATTGAAATGACTTCTTTATTAAACTTGGGGCCAACATAAGCTTTCATTGCATAAAACTGCTAGTGGCCAGATACATTTCTATTAATGAACAATCATCAATGCAAGAAGGGTCAAGGAATCTACCAAATAATTAAAAGAAAACAAAAGCTTTATATTAGGGCTTTAATTTATGGTACGCGCACCATATATATAATCCATAGCAGGTATAGTTGAGCCTTGTATATATATGTAGTCGCATAAATATGTTTGTTATGGCACCTTTTGCAAAAGTAACTTTGGGACTTTCTTTATTTTCCTTACAAAACTTTCTTGTCATCGCTTTTGTTCCCTTGGCTTTAATTTTGCCAAACATAAATAAAGATGATTTCTTTTTTCTTATTGATGAAGATAAAGATTACCTTAATCATCATATCATATAATGGACAGAGTAAGTTTAATTTTGTGCTTGTGCTTATATTATTAAATTTGTTTAACTACTATATTGCTCTTTATAATTTTGTGAAATTTTTAATTAAGTTTTTATATATTTTTTTTAATTGAGTTCTTGCACCAAATTTTTTTTAATTGGGTTCCTATATCTTTTTTTAATTTAGGTCTTTGCACTATTTTTTTAATTAGATTTCTATACAATTAAACTAATTATTGTCAAGAAAGACTTAATTAAAAAAAAATTTCGTATAAGAACCAAATTAAAAAAAATATAAAAATTTTATTAAAAATTTTGTAAAAATCTAGGAATCAACCGAATAATGAAACCTATTAAATTCAATAACCATATATATATATATAGAGGATTGTATCAATTAATGCAACCATCCGATAACATGGTATCATTATGATTATCAAACATATCAAATCTAAAGGGGAAATAAAAGAGAATACTGATGGCGTAATATATTTGTATCATTGTATGTAGTATATAACAAACAGTTAATATGATTTTTATTCGAAAACACTGAAGTTGTAAATTACTATCAAATTAAATCATATTATTATTACACCAACTATAGATACATAGTTATACAATAAAGTGGGTAAACGCCCACCTGGGTCTCCTTACGATCACATTCATGCTTGGAACATAAAGAATCGAGATAAAATAATTGGCGTATTTATCATCATCTTTATCTATCGTTAACTATGTTTCTCTCTATTCAAAATCATGCATGTCTGCATAAGATCAGATCATCAATAATAGTCCATGACTTTATGTTGTGTTCAACAAGAATTGAATGAGATTTAGTATAGATAATGTTGTCTTGAAGATTTAGATATATTTTGCTTGATATAACTGTTAGTCGAAATAGTTATTTTTGAAAGATTAAACTGATTCAAAATACTGGTGAAGGGTCAGGAAGGAAGTAGAGGCTGAAAAAAGGCACGTGCGAGTGTCGAGTGAAAATGATTTGACACGGATTCAATTTCGATACCCTGACAAATCGAACAGTTACTCGAACGAAAAATCGAATGATCTTTCAAATGGAGAATCGAGCAGTTACACGAGTAGAGAAGTTGAAGGCTTTTTCTGATTTAGGAATTTACTGGTAACGTTCATGGGCAAAGGAGCGGGAACATCAGTTACTTAGGAATTCGCATACAAGGCAGCGTCTTGTAATTAATGGTCAGTTATGGACGTGGGTTATAAATATTAGTAAGTTTTAGGAAATAAGGGTTGGAACTTCTTTTTAGAAATACACTCAAGCACACTCATATCTCAGCGAATTTCTGAGTCTGCATTCGAGTTCGATTTCTGTAGGGCTCCTTCCACTGTCTTTAACTTTCATTTATAATTCCTGCAAAACTTTATCTTTCAAGCAAATTTATCTTTCAAGCAATTTTTAATTTTCATGTCCAATTTACATTTCAGTACCTTTAATTTCCATGTCTAAAGTCCTTTGATCTAATCGAAGGCATTTTTATCGCTTTCTTTAAAATTCAATGCACACATTTTTTATTTCAGTCAATTTTACTTTTTGAATCCTTTATGTTACACTTTTTTTAGCCTTTTTACATTTTTTGAACTTATTTCCTATTTTTGTACTCGTCTAATTCGAGAACCTTTGATACACTTATAGAAAACTGGTACCTACAAAAGAGGAGTTGGTTTTGCTCCCAGACCATTAGAATCGAACCACCATCGATTTGCTAAAAATCGATAAAACAAATTAGCACACCCGATGGCATAGTTTCAAAGTGAAGTGTGTCAAATATTTTTGGTGTCAATTGGTGTATGCAATTGAGAAGTGGAAGAATTATTCACATGGCTGATGAAGTGTCGAATGTGAATGGTTGTTCGTCCACCAATGATAGCATACCAGTAAATGTGCAATCTTCGGATGTTACTTCACGTTCGGAAGGTTTGGTTGTAAGTGAAAGTACAATGGTTAATAGTGTACAAACTGAAAATGTTGGACGTAATATTCGTCCACGTGGTAACATACCACCAGTCCAACCTCCAGTAACCGCTGGTTGGCCTCCTTATGGCCTTCCTCCTGGTTATACTCTTCCAGTGAATAGTTATATTCCTCCTGTTCGTTTTGGGAGTGTAAATAGGGTAAATAATTCTCAAAACCCATAACAGTATTTCGAGTTTTCTCGTGATCATAATGTGGGGCTCTACATTGAATGCCTCTAATTCCATGGTGGTATTTCGACAACATATAGAGAAAAGTCATCATGATTTAGTCAACTTATTGACTCAACAAATGACCAGAATTTTAAATCCCATGATGGCTGATCATGAATCGAAATTCGAACGTCTTGCAAGGCAAGTTGAACGGATTGCTCGAATCTTTGATTATGATGAAGGTGAAATGCATGATGTTAGGGGGAATAATGAGGGATTCGAAAATATATTTCATAATAAAAAAAATATTTTAAATAGAGAGAATCCTCAGATAGTTCCCCGTGGTCGGAGTGCAGATGATGTTCTAGCCCGATTACGTGCTAATCATGGTGGTGAACATTATCAAGTCACAAGAATTGTAGAAGAAGTGCTCAATCGAGTTGGTTTGAACATTAGTTTTATGAACCGATCTCATTTTGTGTCTGCTTTCCCTCAAGTTGTTCAAATGGCCAAAGTGCCTAGAGGGGTGAAACATCTGAAGATAATCATAAAATTTATAGGGGAAGTCAGAGAGTCAACTACTGAACACGTCGCTCGATATTTGGTCGAGATTGGAAATCTAGCCAATGATGAGAATTTGAAAATGAAGTTTTTTCCTTCTTCTTTAACAAAGAATGCGTTTACTTGATTTTCGAATCTTAGACTAAATTCGATAACGACATGGAATCAGTTAGAAACTGCTTTTTCATGCTCAATTTTATTGAGGGGAGTTGAATGTAGCAGTTACTGATCTAGTAATGAAAAGGGATTATATGATACATTTTAAAAATGCTAGAAGTAGATGTTACATGTTCTTACCTGAGAGTGAAGTGGTGAAAATAGCAGTTATGGGGTTAGGATTCTATATGCGTCAAAAATTGCTTAATGTGCATATACCTGACTTAGCCCATTTGGCTGAAAGGGTTCGTCACCTCGAACTTATGAAAAAGGAAAAAGAGAACTATAAGAATGAACAGAAGTTAAGGAGTAAGCCTTTTACTCGAAAGAAGAATGTTGCTTATGTTGCCATGGATTCCTTGGAAGAGGAGTTTGATTTTGAAACGGAGGTTGATTTGGCTGAACTTACGAAAGGTCCTCCATATGTCTGTTCTCTACTTAAAAAGCTCCCTAGTAATGAAAAGTCGAATGATTCAAAACTAAAGAGTGGAAAGAAATATAGTTTTGATATCTCGAAATCTGATCAGATTTTCGATGTGTTGCTTAAAGATAAACAATTAATTCTTCCTGAGGGTAGAACTTTACTTTTGGTGAAATATTTAAAAGAAAAACCTTATTGTAAATTTCACCAAGCAACCAGTCATTTGACTAACAGTTGTGTTCGTTTCAGGGACTTGATTTAGGAAGCCATTATGGAAGGACGATTGAAGTTTGATGATGGGAAGAAAGAAATGAAAGTTGATTCTGATCCTTTTGATGCTGAAGCTGGTTTTGTTGAACCATATTTTGGAGTAAATATGGTTGGAATGTCTTATGATTTCGATGTGGCTCTAGGTGATTTTGAGTCACAAGTTCGATCAGTATATCCTCGAGCAAGGGATGGCCTGTTGGATTTCTTGGTGCAGTAAAAGATCAAAGATCGGGACGTATCTCTGTATCCTCGATGTAATGATGTATTTGATGCTGAGGCTGTAGCAGTCTTTGAGAAAGAAAGGATGAAAAAGGAATTGGCCCACAAAGAGGAGCAGACTCGTGAAAGGCAACCAGTTAGACGAGTGGAGGGACAAAGTTCCAGGACTCCTCAGCAGAATGCTGTTGCGCCGACGAGCCGTTCTCAGGCTACAGGAGTTCAGTGGATTTGGAATTGTCAAGAATTTCAGAATCGAGATACTCAATATCGACGAAACCCACAGTGAGGACATCGAGGGCCTCCTCGAAACCAATATCCCTATCAACGTGGTCGGGCCAGAGGATACCCGAGGGGAAGAGGAAGAAGGAGTCTACCTCAAAGTAAGAAGCCTTAGTCTGGCAAAGGCAAGGGGGCAACGCCTTCCGTGCACTTCCGAATAGTCTTTCCTTCTGATGGAGAAACATGCCCAAAGGGTATTCCTTCTCCTGTGAAGTTGGATAAAGGCAAGGCAATAGCTCATATTCTAGAGGCTGACAAAGGCAAAGAAGCCGACTTGGATAAAGAATACTTCGAGGAAGGAGATGATGAAATGGTTGGAACTATTTAGATTATTCCAAATGAGTATTTGGGTGAGTATGAAGGCGACCCTGAAGAAGATTATGACATGGACGCTGAAGAAGCTTTTTCTTTCATTCGATATGAGGATGAACCAGGGTATTTTCTGAGGCCTTCTGAAAAATAAAAATCTCATCTTCACCCACTTCATATTACTACTACTTCAAGTGGAATTTAAGTAAATAGAGTTTTAATTGATGGTGGAGCAGCAATAAGTCTCTTGCCAGAAAGGATGCTAATGAAAGTTGGTAAGCATCATGATAATTTGGTTCCCACCAACATTGTTGTGATAGAATTCAGTGGTACTTCTACTCCTACGAAAGGTCTGGTTACTTTGGGGGTGAAAGTGGGATATTCTGAGCGAAATACTGTTTTTGTGGTAGTGCCATCGAAAGCAAGTTATAATGCTTTACTGGGCCGATACTAGATTCACGGAGTTGGAGCTGTACCATCTACTGTGCATCAAAGTGTCCTCCTTTGGACAAAGGATGAAAAGCCTGAAATTGTTAAGGCTGATTCGAGTTTATATGTCGAGCAGCTGCATGTCGATTTTAGGGTATATAATCCAAAATTAAAGCCTTTAAATGTTGACAGGATGTTAAATTCTTATAATTGTGAGGGCTGCTATTTGTCTTCGGAAGGCCTGAAGGTGAAGCTGCGTTATCTACACCTTGATATATCCTCAACTGGTTGGGATTTTTCATCTTAGAGTGGATTCAAGAAGGTATTCGATGAAACATGCTCAAGATGTCTCGAATTACTTGGTAATTTTAAATAATTATATAAGCAATTTTCCTTCAGTAGAAAATAAAGTTGATTCTTTTGATGAAGTTGAATCATTTAGGAATGTAATGTCTGCTTTTAGTAGTAACAATTCAATGTCTTCAATCGAATTTAGTCATGGTTTAAGTTTTTTTCATTATGTATTGCAAATGATATTGTTAGTCAAACTGCTGATATAAAAGCAGAAGTCCATTGTATTGAAAATGAAGCTATTGTTAATCCAGCAAATGTTCAAGTTCATTCTGTTTATAATGAATCTGTTGATTTCTCTTTCGATTGCATCTATGATTTAGAACCTCTGGGTTTTGAAAAATATTCAGTAAAAGATGAGGATCACTTAACGGGGTTTGAATCTCAAGATCCCTTAGAAGAAATTAATTTGGGATATGTTGATGATGTTCGAATCACTTATATCTGTAAGCATCTTACGGATCCTTTTCAAACTGAACTTTTCCATTTTTTACATGAATTAAAGATTATTTTGCTTGGGATTATCATGAGATGCCTGTTCTCAATCGTTCTCTCGTAGAGCATCGATTAGCATTGAAACCAAATGCTCGACCTGTGAAGCAAACTCCCCGACGTTTTGCTCTAGAAATCAATCTAAAGATTAAGGAAGAAATTGAACGGCTGATTAAAGCAAAATTTATTCGAATCGCATGTTATGTGGAATGGGTTTCGAATATTGTTCCCGTAATGAAGAAAAATAGAAAATTAAGAGTGTGCATTGATTTTAGGGATCTGAATAATGCCACCCATAGGGATGAATATTTCATGCCAATAGCAGATATGTTGATCAACTCTGCAGCGGAAAATGAAATTTTAAGTTTTATGGATGATTACTCAGGTTATAACCAAATCTTCATTGCAGAAGATGATGTGTCCAAAATGGCTTTCCGTTGTCCCGGGGCATTAGGCACTTATGAGTGGGTCGTTATGCCTTTCGGTTTGAAAAATGCTGTTGCAACTTACCAGCGAGCAATGAATGCCATATTCCATGAGTATATTGGGAGATTTATGGAAGTGTGTATCGATGACGTTATGGTTAAATCGATTTCAGTGAATCAACACATTGATCACTTAAGGGAAGCGTTCGTCACTATGTGGAAGAAAGGATTAAAAATGAATCTTTTGAGATGTGCCTTTGGTGTGTCAGCCAGGAACTTCCTAGGTTTTGTTGTTCATAAAATAGGGATTAAAATCGATGAAAGTAAGGCTGATGCGATATTAGCATTGTCTTCGCCTAGGTCAAAAAAAGAAGTGCAATCGTTCCTGGGAAAAGTGAATTATCTTTGAAGGTTTATTTCGAATCTCTCCGATCGAACTCGAGTGTTTGCACCTTTAGTAAAACTAAAAAATGATTCACAGTTCGAATGGACACACGAGCATCAACATGCATTTGAATCGATAAAGGCATATTTATCTAAAGCTCCAATAATGGCAAGTATTCGTCCACATGAGCCTTTGAAATTGTACATTTCAGCATCTACAAGCACAATTGGGTGTATGTTAGCCCAAGATGATGAGGATGGGCATGAACGGGCAATTTGTTACCTTATTCGTGTTTTGACTGATATTGAAGCAAGGTATTCCCCAATCAAAAGATTGTGTTTATCCCTATACTATGCGTGCATGAAATTAAAGTGTTACACGGTAGCTAAATCGGTGAAAGTCGCGGCACAAACTGACCTTGTCAAATATATGTTGAGTTTTCTAATGTTACGAGGTCGTTTGGGAAAATGGATGCTAGCTTTGACGGAATTCGATTTACAATATGTCCCTGCAAAGGCTGTGAAAGGTCAGGTCATTGCAGAATTTTTAGTTGATAATTTGAATAATCTGAATGACTAAGGGGCAAATGTACTCGACATTAAAGTCGGTTATTGGAAGCTATATTTTGATGGATCGAAGCACAAAGATGGTGCAGGGATAGGAATTCTCATTATCTCGCCAGAAAGGATTCCGTCAGAATTCCTGTTCGAGCTAAAATATCCTTGCTCGAATAATATGGCAGAGTATGAAGCTTTAATTTTGGGCCTTGAAATTTTGATCGGAAAAGGGGCTTTGGAAGTCCAAATCCTAGGGGATTCTCAGTTAGTCCTGAAATAGTTATCGAAGGAGTTTAAATGTAATAATGAGAAGTTGCAAAAATATTTGGCAACGGCTTGGGAGTTGTTAACTTCTTTTCGAAAAGTTTCACTAGTTCATATCCCAAGGATTCAGAATGAGATCGCCAATGACTTAGCCCAAATTGCTTTGAGATATAGAATTGGCCCAGAAACATTAAGGAAGTTGGATAGTGTCTGTCAGATATTGGTGCCTGTGGATGAAAGAGAAGCTTTGTGTGTTGGTGAATAGGAAGATGATGATTGGAGGAAGCCCATTGCTGAGTATTTAAAGAATGCTAGCATGCCAGTCGATAGAAAGATAAAATTGTGAGGAATGAATTTTGTCTTGATGGCTGATGAGTTGTATAAGAAAGGAATCGATGGGAGTCTTTCGAGATGTCTAAGTCAAGAGGATAAAGACATTGCTCTAGGGGAAGTTCATAAAGGTATATGTAGTGCTCATCAAGCTGGGGTGAAAATGAAATAGGTACTATATCGAAATCATGTATATTGGCCCTCCATGATCAAAGATTGTATCGAATACGCAAAGGCGTGTGATAAACCCCATTTGTAGGGTTTATCTTGTGATGAATTTAGAGGATTTTATAACCTTTTACTCACATTTATCCAATGAAATAGCATGGTTTTATAACTTCTCCTTTAATTGTGCTTAAGTGTGAAAACATGCTTTTAGGTCTTAAAATAGCTAAATTCAATTCACCTTGATTCCATTAGATGCCTTGATATATTTTTTAAGTAATTTCAGATTTAGGAGGCAAAGATTGGATCAAGGGAATGAAGAAAAAGCATGTATAAATGGAGAACTCATGAAGAAATGAAAGAATCGCAAAAGCTGTCAAGCTGACCTCTTCGCACTTAAACGACCATAACTTGAGCTATAGAAGTCGAAATGATGCGGTTCTAGTTGCGTTGGAAAGCTAACATTTGGGACTTCAAAACAATATAAGATTTTCCATAGTTGCTATATGTATGGTGACACGTATGTGCACTGTACGTGCACACGTCGTTGCTTCCATATGATCCACTTAAAGCAATTAGTGGCCAGCGAATTCTAAAGCCTTGTGGGCCCAATCCAAATCATTTCTAATGTTATTTAATTCAAGGATTGAAGAGGGATGAGACATCTAGTCATTAGTTTAGTTTTATTTTAGTTTTATTATGCTTTAGTTAGTTTCTAGAGAGAGAAGCTCTCACTTCTCTCTAGAATTAGGAGTAGGTTAGATCTAGATTAGGAACTCTTAGATCTAGTTTAATTTCATGCTTTGATTTACTTTTCCTCTTGTGATTCTTCTTCTTCTACCTTTCCTCTCTCTAGTTTAGCATTTAATTCTTGTAATTCTCTACTTTTATGTTGATGCACTTTTGTTTCTTCTATTTTCCTTTAATGCAATTTATGATTCATGTTCCTTTATTGTTGATTTGATTTGTTGTTGTTTAATTCCTTGCAATTGAGTAGTGTAGATTTACTTTCCTTGCTATTTTACTATATTTTCCTTTTATGTCTTTCAAGTGTTTGATGAAATGCTTGGTTGGATTTTAGTGTAGATTTACATTCCTTGCAATTTTACTATGTTTTCCTTTTATGCCTTCTAAGTGTTTGATAAAATGCTTAGTTGGATTTTAGAGTAGAATTTTATGTTCTTGGCTTGGGAAGGTAACTTAGAAACTCTTGAGTTGCCAATTTCCAAGTGATTGACGATTGGGAGCCATTAACTCTAGATCTCACTAATTGATTTGGTGTAGAACTAGGACTTATGGACTTGGATTGATATAACTCACTTGAATTTCCTCTACTATTATTTAGGGGTTAACTTAGTGGGATTGATCCTTGCCAATTCTCATGTTGTGGTTAGTGATTAGGATAGAGATCCTTGACCACCAAACCTTGCCAAGACCTTTTTAGCTATTAGTTTACTTCCTTGTCATTTATCTTTCATGTCTCTTATCAAAAACTCCAAAACATACCTCATAACCAATAACAAGGCACTTTATTGTAATTCCTAGGGAGAACGACCCGAGGTTCAATACTTCGGTTTATAAATTTAGGGGTTTGTTACTTGTGACAAACACAATTTTTGTATGAAAGGACTATTGTTGGTTTAGAAACTATATTGCAATGAGATTTCATTTGAGAATTCTAAACCACACAAAAGTCCTCTCATCAAAATGGCGCCGTTGCTGGGGAATTGCAATGGTGTTGTGTTATTGGTTATTGTATATATGTGAATATTGTGAATAGCTTTATTTTTGGATTGCTTGTTAGTTTTTGCTAGTTTTAGGACTTTGTTCATTCTCTCTTCTTAGATTTTATCTCTTATTTTCTCTTTTCATTATGAATTCTCACTTTGGCTATGAGTTTGGTTCTAACTATGTTGTAGGAAATGAGGGCTACAATGAGGATGTGTATCAAGGATGGGATAATCAAAGGTGGGATGAGCCATATGCATATGATCAATCCTCTTGGCAATAACCTCCACCAATGCACTATGAAAAAGAGCCATTCTATGATGCATATCAATCCAATGGCTATGGTGAATCTTCTTGTGACTTTCAAGAACCACCACCATATGCCTATGAGCCATATCCTCAACATAACCCTCAACCATACTCACAAGCCTCTTTTCACCAACCACCTTCATATGACCCTAATCCATATCCACCATACCAACCACTTTTTGATCCATATGAGCCACATATAGAGCCACTACCACTCTAACATCAAAATTTTCAAGATGAACCACCTCCAATGTACAAAAATTTTCAACCATAAGATGAATATTCCTTTCCACCACAACCTCCCATGGAAGAATACTCATGTCCATTGATCCAAGAGCCATATGATCTTACTCATGATATCCAAGAGGAACAAGAGTCAAAGGATCGTCTCAAGGAAGCATTGGATCAATTTTAAGCAACCATGGAACGTGTTGTGCAACAAGTGGAAAGAGTGGAAACTATTGAACCACCACAACTCTACCTAGAAGAACCACCTTCCCACTATGAACCCTTCCCCCAAATTGATGAACCCTTCCATCCACCCCAACCTCCAATGGATGACATCCTTGATGTTCTTGTTCAAGGACAAGAGGAGATGAAAAGGGATGTGCAACAATTTGCGGCCGCCTTGGACGAGGTGGTAAGCCGGTTAACATCCCAATGCTTGAACACTCAAGGAACTCCCATGGCTACATGTGGAGAATCAAATGAAGAGCATAACATGAAGGAGAGATTGGTGGAGAATGAGGGAAGTTGCTTTGTATTAGAACAATTGGAGGAAGCTATAATTATTGAAGAAGAGGAAGAATTGGTTGAAGACTTGGGAGATGCGGAGCCTCCATGGGAACATAGGGTTGAAGAAAACCCCTCCAAGAAGATTGAATTTGAGGCTAAGGAGGAATGTGCACAACCTCCACATATCCCTTATGAAGACTTGGATGGGATAGAGCAAGAATTGAGTTCCCTTGGTGGTGAAGATCAAGCATCAAACCTTAGTGGTGAAAAATCCTTTGAGCATGAAGAACCTTCTCCCAACAAGATGGAAAGCAATGTGGAGGTAAATCTCTCTCATCCTCTCATTTATGATTTGAGTAAGGGAAAAGGCTTAGGTGGTATTGTTGAACAAAGGATTACATTTGAGAAATCTTGTAAAGAGGTGGAAGTCCTTAGAAAAAGGAAGATGGGAATTGAATACGCTTTGTCAAGACCCTTGGAATCACCTTTGCCTAGGTTGCCATCTACACATTCATTTGAGTGGGTGAAACTCATTTCTATTAGCTTTATTATCCCACTTGAATATGGTTTGCTTGAAACAGATGGCCAACTTAGGATGCTTTGTGGGATGAAGCGTAAAAGAAAGATGTTTCATGGTTGGCGTTGCAAATCAAGGCTCATTATGGTTGATACTTCAAGAGTTGAATATAAAGGTTGGAGTAGTGCTCAAATAGATGGGTCTAAGAGGATTGTTGGTCACTTCATTGAGAATTCACCTTATTCACCACCCGGATGGACTAATAATGATGATCAACTTCAAGACAGGTGTGAAAATAAAGTGTGGGATCCCGGATCACAAAAGGAGGATCAACTTTGGGAGCCCCAAGCTTGTGAAGAACTCCATCAACACTTGGTGCAACAAATAAGAAATCTTGGGGCACAATGGAGAACCAAGCATTGGTGAGAGTTCAAGAATAGCTTCAAGCACAAGCCACCTTGAGAGGAGCTCCCATAAGTTCAACTTAAGGACAATAAACAAAAGTGCTAGGTGGGAGACACCCCACCATGGTAAACTCTTTTCATTTTTCTCTTTTGTAAATATTGATAGAATAGGTTTGATTTCATGTTTTGTTTAGTTTTTTGAGTTTAATTAGTAGTTTAGTATGTTAAATAAGGTTTTAGGGTGTTTTAGTAGCTGTTTGGAGGTTTGGAATGCTTGGAATGGTGCAAAAACATAGAAAAAAAATTTTTGAAAAAAAAAGCACCATCCGCGTGGTATGCGAAATTGTGATCATCAACAATGGCGCCAAAGACTTGGAGCTCTCAAACGTGAATCACACTTTGTCACAATTCTGCACAACTAACAGCAAGTGCACTGGGTCGTCCAAGTAATAAACCTTACGTGAGTAAGGGTCGATCCCACGGAGATTGTCGGCTTGAAGCAAGCTATGGTCATCTTGTAAATCTCAGTCAGGCAGATTCAAATGGTGATGGAGGATTGATAATTAAAAGATGAATAAAACATAAAATAAAGATAGAGATACTTATGTAATTCATTGGTGAATTTCAGATAAGCGTATGAAGATGCTTTGTTCCCCTTGAACCTCTGCTTTCCTATTGCCTTCTTCCAATAATTCATACTCCTTTCCATGGCAAGCTTTATGTTGAGCATCACCGTTGTCAATGGCTACTTCCCGTCCTCTCAGTGAAAATGTTCCAAATGCGCTGTCACTGCACGGCTAATCATCTATTGGTTCTCGATCATGTCGGAATAGGATCCATTGATCTTTTTGCGTCTAACACACGCCCCACAATCGCGAGTTTGAAGCTCGTCACAGTCATCCCTTCCCAGATCCTACTCAAAATACCACAGACAAGGTTTAGACGTTCCGGATCTCAGGAATGGCCGCCAATAATTCTAGCCTATACCACGAAGGTTCCAATCTTAGATCAGAAACCCAAGAGATACGCATTCAAGCCATTACTAGTAGAACAGAGGTGGTTGTCAGGCACATGTTCATAGGTGAGAATGATGATGAGTGTCACGGATCATCACATTCATCAAGTTGAAGAACGATTGAATATCTTGGAGAAGAAATAGACTTGAGTTGAATAGAAAAACAATAGTACTTTGTATTAATTCATGAAGAACAGCAGAGCTCCACACCTTAATCTATGGTGTGTAGAAACTCCACCGTTGAAAATACATAAGAACAAGGTCTAGGCATGGCCGTGAGGCCAGCCTCCCAAACGTGTCTAAGATAGCATAAGACTTATCAAAGATCCAAAGTATGAGTAAAAGATGAAAATACAATAGCAAAAGGTCCTATTTATAGAAAACTAGTAGCCTAGGGTTACAGAAATAAGTAATCAATGCAAAAATCTTCTTCCAGGCCCACTTGGTGTGTGCTTGGGCTGAGCATTGAAGCTTTCATGTGTAGAGACTTTTCTTGGAGTTAAACGCCAGCTTTTGTGCCAGTTTGGGCATTTAACTCTAGCTTTTGTGCCAGTTTTGGAGTTAAACGCCAGAATTCTTGAGCTGACTTAGAACGCCAGTTTGGGCCATCAAATCTCGGGAAAAGTATGAACTATTATATATTTCTGGAAAGCCCAGGATGTCTACTTTCCAACGCAATTGAAAGCGCGCCAATTGGGCTTCTGTAGCTCCAGAAAATCTAATTTGAGTGCAGGGAGGTCAGAATCTAACAGCATCTGCAGTCCTTTTTCAGCCTCTGAATCAGATTTTTGCTCAGGTCCCTCAATTTCAGCCAGAAAATACCCGAAATTACAGAAAAATACACAAACTCATAGTAAAGTCCAGAAGAGTAATTTTTATTTAAAAACTAATAAAAATATAATAAAAACTAATTAAAATATACTAAAAACATACTAAAAACAATGCCAAAAAGTGTATAAATTATCCGCTCATTACAATAGTAAAATTAAATTGTTGCTTGTTCCCAAGAAACTGAAAATCAAATAGGATAAAAAGAAGAGAATATACAATGAATTCCAAAAACATCTATGAAGATCAGTATTAATTAGATGAGCGGGGCTTTTAGCTTTTTGCTTCTGAACAGTTTTGGCATCTCACTTTATTCCTTAAAGTTCAGAATGATTGGCGTCTATAGGAACTCAGAATCCAAATAGTGTTATTGATTATCCCAGTTAAGTATGTTGATTCTTGAACACATCTACTTTATGAGTCTTGGCCGTGGCCCTAAGCACTTTGTTTTCCAGTATTACCACCGGATACATAAATGCCACACACACATAACTGGGTGAACCTTTTCAGATTGTGACTCAGCTTTGCTAGAGTCCCCAATTAGAGGTGTCCAGGGTTCTTAAGCACACTCTTCTTTTTGATTTGGACCTCGACTTTAACCGCTCAGTCTCAAGTTTTCACTTGACACCTTCACGCCACAAGCACATGGTTAGGGACAGCTTGGTTTAGCCGCTTAGGCCAGGATTTTATTCCTGTGGGTCCTCCTATCCACTGATGCTCAAAGCCTTGGATCCTTTTTATCACCCTTGCCTTTTGGTTTAAAGGGGTATTGGCTTTTTCTGCTTGCTTTTTTTTTTTTGCAAGCTTTTCACTGCTTTTTCTTGCTTCAAGAATCAATTTTATGATTTTTCAGATCATCAGATAACATTTCTCCTTTTCCATTCATTATTTCAAGAGCCAACAATTTTAACATTCATAAATAAAAAAATTCAAAAATATGCACTGTTCAAGCATTCATTCAGAAAGACAATAGTATTGCCACCACATCAAGATAATTAAACTGTTTTAAAATTTGAAATTCATGCACTTCTTTTTCTTTTTCAATTAAAAACATTTTTCATTTAAGAAAGGTGATGGATTCATTTTCATAGCTTCAAGGCATAGACACTAAGACACTAATGATCATGTAATAAAGATACAAACATAAACATAAAGCACAATTTTCGAAAAACAGAAAATAAAGAACAAGAAAATTAAAGAACGGGTCCACCTTAGTGATGGCGGCTTGTTCTTCCTCTTGATGATCTTATGGAGTGCTTGAGCTCCTCAATGTCTCTTCCTTGCCTTTATTGCTCCTCTCTCATGGTTCTTTGGTCTTCTCTAATTTCATGGAGGAGGATGGAATGCTCTTGGTGCTCCACCCTTAGTTGTCCCATGTTGGAACTTAATTCTCCTAGGGAGGTGTTGATTTGCTCCCAATAGTTTTGTAGAGGAAATTGCATCCCTTGAGGCATCTCAGAGATTTCATGATGAGGAAATTCCTCATGCTCTTGGTGAGGTTCTCTCACTTGCTCCATCCTTTTCTTAGTGATGGGCTTGTCCTCATCAATGAGGATGTCTTCCTCTATGTCAATTCCAGCTGAATTGCAGAGGTGACAAATGAGATGAGGGAAGGATAACCTTGCCACAGTGGAGGACTTGTTCGCTACCTTGTAGAGTTCTTGGGATATAACCTCATGAACTTCTACTTCCTCTCTAATCATGATGCTATGAATCATGATAGCCCGGTCTATAGTAACTTCAGATCGGTGCTAGTAGGAATGATTGAGCGTTGGATGAACTCCAACCATCCCCTAGCCATGGGCTTGAGGTCATGCCTTCTTAGTTGAACCGGCTTCCCTCTTGAATCTCTCTTCCATTGAGCACCCTCTTCACATATGTCCATGAGGACTTAGTCCAACCTTTGATCAAAGTTGACCCTTCTAGTGTAGGGGTGTGCATCTCCTTGCATCATGGGCAAGTTGAATGCCAACCTTACATTTTCCGGACTAAAATCCAAGTATTTCCCTCGGACCATTGTAAGCCAATTCTTGGGGTTCGGGTTTACACTTTGATCATGGTTCTTGGTGATCCATGCATTGGCATAGAACTCTTGAACTATTAAGATTCTAACTTGTTGAATAGGGTTGGTGAGAACATCCCAACCTCTTCTTCGAATCTCATGTCGGATCTCCGGATATTCGCCCTTTTTGAGCTTAAAAGGGACCTCGGGGATCACCTTCTTCTTGGCCACAACTTCATAGAAGTGGTCTTGATGCACCTTTGAGAGGAATCTCTCCATCTCCCATGACTCGGAGGTGGAAGCTTTTGCCTTTCCTTTTCTCTTTCTAGAGGTTTCTCCAGCCTTTGGTGCCATTAATGGTTATGGAAAAACAAAAAGCTTTAGCTTTTACCACACCAAACTTAGAAAGTTGCTCGTCCTCGAGCAAAAGAAGAAAGAAGAGAGTAGAAGAAGAAATAGAGGAGATGGATGGGGCTTTGTGTTTCGGCCAAGGGGGAGAAGTAGTGTTTAGGTTGTGTGAAAATGAAGGAGTGAAGATGGATTTATATAGGAGTGGAGAGGGGGGTATGGTTCGGCCATATAGGGTGGGTTTGGGTGGGAAAGTGGTTTGAATTTGAATGGTGAGGTAGGTGGGGTTTTATGAAGGATGGATGTGAGTGGTGAAGAGAATGGTGGGATTTGATAGGTGAGAGTTTTTTTGGGGAAGAGGTATTGAGGTGATTGGTGAATGGGTGAAGAAGAGAGAGAGAGGTGGGGTAGGTGGGGATCCTGTGGGGTTCACAGATCCTGAGGTGTCAAGGATTTCTCATCCCTGCACCATGTGGCGTGTAAAACGCCCCTTGCTGCCAATCTTGGCGTTAAACACCAGGCCGCTGCCCATTTCTGGCGTTTAACGCCAGCTTCTTGCCCATTCTTGGCGTTAAACGCCAGTCTGGTGCCTTTTTCTGGTGTTAAACGCCCAGAATGGTGCCAGACTGGGCGTTTAACGCCCATTCTGCTACCTTTACTGGCGTTTAAACGCCAGTAACTGTCTCCTCCAGGGTGTTCTATTTTTCATTCTGTTTTCACTTTGTTTTTGCTTTTTCAATTGTTTTTGTGACTTCACATGATCATCAACCTACAGAAAACATAAAATAACAATAGAAAATAGAAAATTATCATAGAATAGTAACAATTGGGTTGCCTCCCAACAAGCGCTTCTTTAATGTCAATAGCTTGACAGTGGGCTCTCATGGAGCCTCACAGATGTTCAGAGCAATGTTGGAACCTCCCAACACCAAACTTAGAGTTTGAATGTGGGGGTTCAACACCAAACTTAGAGTTTGGTTGTGGCCTCCCAACACCAAACTTAGAGTTTGACTGTGGGGGCTCTGTTTGACTCTGTATTGAGAGAAGCTCTTCATGCTTCCTCTCCATGGTGACAGAGGGATATCCTTGAGCTTTAAACACAAGGGAGTCTTCATTCACTTGAATGATCAATTCTCCTCTGTCAACATCAATCACAGCTTTTGCTGTGGCTAGGAAGGGTCTACCAAGGATGATGGATTCATCCATACACTTCCCAGTCTCTAAGATTATGAAGTCAGCAGGGATGTAGTGGCCTTCAACCTTTACCAAGACATCCTCTACAAGTCCATAAGCCTGTTTCTTTGAATTGTCTGCCATCTCCAATGAGATTCTTGCAGCTTGTACCTCAATGATCCCTAGCATCTCCATTACAGAGAGAGGCATGAGGTTTATGCTTGACCCTAGGTCACACAGAGCCTTCTCAAAGGTCATGGTGCCTATGGTACAAGGTATTGAGAACTTTCCAGGATCTTGTCTCTTCAGAGGTAATCTCTGCCTAGTCAAGTCATCCAGTTCTTTGATGAGCAATGAAGGTTCATCCTCCCAAGTCTCATTACCAAACAACTTGGCATTTAGCTTTATGATTTCTCCAAGGTACTTAGCAACTTGCTCTTTGGTGACATCTTCATCCTCTTCAGAGGAAGAATACTCATCAGAGCTCATGAATGGCAAAAGTAAATTTAATGGAATCTCTATGGTCTCAGTGTGAGCCTCAGATTCCCATGGTTCCTCTTTAGGGAACTCCATGGAGGTCAGTGGACGTCCATTGAGGTCTTCCTCAGTGGAGATCACTGCCTCTTCCTCCTCTCCAGGTTCGGCCATGTGGGTTGTGGTTATGGCCTTGCACTTTCTTTTTGGATTCTCTTCTGTGTTGCTTGGGAGAGTACTAGGAGGGAGTTCAGTAATTTTCTTACTCAGCTGACCCACTTGTGCCTCCAAATTTCTAATGGAGGACCTTGTTTCAGTCATGAAACTTTGAGTGGATTTGATTAGATCAGAGACAATGGTTGCTAAGTCAGAGTGGCTTTGCTTAGAATTCTCTGTCTGTTGCTGAGAAGATGATGGAAAAGGCTTGCTATTGCTAAACCTGTTTCTTCCACCATTATTGTTGTTGAAACTTTGTTGAGGTCTCTGTTGATCCTTCCATGAGAGGTTTGGATGATTTCTCCATGAAGGATTATAGGTGTTTCCATAGGGTTCTCCCATGTAATTCACCTCTTCCATTGCTGGGTTCTCAGGATCATAAGCTTCTTCTTTAGAGGAAGCTTCCTTAGTACTGCCTGTTGCTGCTTGCATTTCAGACAGACTCTGAGAAATCATATTGACTTGTTGGGTCAATATTTTATTCTGAGCCAATATGGCATTCAGAGTATCAATCTCAAGAACCCCTTTCTTCTGAGCTGTCCCATTATTCACAAGATTCCTTTCAGAAGTGTACATGAATTGGTTATTTGCAACCATTTCAATGAGTTCCTGAGCTTCTGCAGACGTCTTCTTCAGATGAAGTGATCCTCCAGCAGAGCTATCCAATGACATCTTGGATAGTTCAGAGAGACCATCATAGAAAATTCCTATGATGCTCCATTCAGAAAGCATGTCAGAAGGACATCTTCTGATCAATTGCTTGTATCTTTCCCAAGCTTCATAGAGGGATTCACCTTCCTTCTGTCTGAAGGTTTGGACTTCCAGTCTAAGCTTGCTCAATTTTTGAGGTGGAAAGAACTTTGCCAAGAAGGCATTGACTAGCTTTTCCCAAGAGTTCAGGCTTTCTTTAGGTTGTAAATCCAACCATGTCCTAGCTCTGTCTCTTATAGTAAAAGGAAAAAGCATAAGTCTGTAGACTTCAGGGTCAACCCCATTGCTCTTGACAGTGTCACAGATTTGCAAGAATTCAGCTAAGAACTGATGCGGATCTTCCAATGGAAGTCCATGAAACTTGCAATTCTATTGCATTAGAGAAACTAATTGAGGCTTAAGCTCAAAGTTGTTTGCTCCAATGGCAGGGATTGAGATGCTTCTCCCATAGAAGTCAGGAGTAGGTGCAGTAAACTCACCAAGCACCTTCCTTGCATTGTTGGCATTGTTGTTTTTGGCTGCCATGGTTTCTTCTTCCTTGAAAAGCTCTGTTAGGCCCTCTAAAGAGAATTGTCTTTTAGCTTCTCTTAGCTTTCTCTTCAAAGTCCTTTCAGGTTCAGGGTCAGCTTGAACAAGTATGCCTTTATCTTTGTTCCTGCTCATTTGAAAGAGAAGAGAACAAGAAAGTAGGGAATCCTCTATGTCACAGTATAGAGATTCCTTGAGATGTCAGAGGAAAAGAAGAATAGAAGGAGGAGGTAGATAGAAGAGAATTCGAACATATAAAGAAGGAGGGAGTTCGAATTGTACCTTGAGGAGGAGTGTTAGTCCCTTAAATAGAAGGATGTGAGAAGAGGGGAAGAATTTTCGAAAATAAATTAAAAAGATTTTGAAATAATAAAAAGAAATTTGAAAATTTGATTGAGATTTTCGAAAACTAAGATTGGGAAAGAAATAAAGTGATTTTTGAAAAAGATTTTGAAATTAGAAATTAAAAAGATATGATTGAAAATTAATTTTGAAAAAGATGTGATTGAAAAGATATGATTGAAAATCAAATAAAAAAAAAGAGAAAGTTTTAAAATTAAAGTTGATTACTTAACTAACAAGAAATTAAAAGATATGATTCTTAAAATTTAAATTTGATCCTTTCTTAATAGGCAAGTAACAACTTGAAAATTTTGAAGTAAATCATTAATTTTAGCAAGGATTTTCGAAAATAGTAATAAATAAAAAAAATGGAAAGAAATTGATTTTGAAGAGATATGATTGAAAAGATATGATTTGAAAAAGATTTGATTTTGAAAAATTATGAAGATTTGAAAAAAAATTTGAATTGAAAACAAAATCTTCCCTCTAGTGTCATCCTGGCGTTAAACGCCCAGAATGGCATCCATTCTGGCATTTAACTCCCAAAACTCTACCTTTTTGGGCGTTAAACGCCCAGCCAGGTACCCTGGCTGGCGTTTAAACGCCAGTTTGCCTTTTTCACTGGGCGTTTTGAATGCCCAACTTTTTCTGTTTGATTCCTCTGCTGAATGTTCTGAATCTTCAATTCTCTGTATTATTGACTTCAAAAGACATAGTTTTAAAAATATTTTTTGAATTTTTGATGATGAGAAACAATAAAAATGCAACTAAGATCAAGTAAACAATGCATGCAAGACACCAAACTTAGAAATTTTCATACTAGAGACACTAACAAATTGAAAATGCCTATTAAAAACAACAAAACACACAAAATAAGAGTTTTTAAAGATCAGAACAAGTAAATCATCAAGAACAACTTGAAGATTAATGAAGAACATAATGCATGTATTCGAAAAATGCAAGAAGAATAAAAACATGCAATTGACACCAAACTTAAAAAGTGATACTAGACTCAAACAAGAAACATAAAATATTTTTTATTTTTATGGTTTTAAAAATTTTTTGTGATTTTCGAAACTTATATGGAAAAGAAAATAAAGAGAATCAAAACTTTTAATAAGAATTCTAGGAATCATTGCAATGCTAGTCTAAGACTCCGGTCCAGGAATTAGACATGGCTTACTAGCCAGCCAAGCTTTCAATGAAAGCTCCGGTCCAAAACACTAGACATGGCCAATGGCCAGCCAAGCTTTAGCAGATCATTGCTTTCAACAGCAAAATTGATAGAAATCAACAAGCTCTTGTGATGATAAGTTGAAACTGCGGTCCAAAAGATTAGACATGGCTTCTCAGCCAGCCAGACTTCAATAAATCATCATGGAACTCTAGATATCATTCTAAAAAACTCTGAAGAACAAAATAGAAAATCTTTTTGTATTTTTTGAAAATTTTTTTCGAAAAATAAAAAGGAAAAGTACCTAATCTAAGCAACAAGATGAACCGTCAGTTGTCCAAACTCGAACAATCTCCGGCAACGGCGCCAAAAACTTGGTTTGCGAAATTGTGATCATCAACAATGGCGCCAAAGACTTGGAGCTCTCAAACGTGAATCACACTTTGTCACAATTCCGCACAACTAACCAACAAGTGCACTGGGTCGTCCAAGTAATAAACCTTACGTGAGTAAGGGTCGATCCCAAGGAGATTGTCGGCTTGAAGCAAGCTATGGTCATCTTGTAAATCTCTGTCAGGCATATTCAAATGGTGATGGAGGATTGATAATTAAAAGATGAATAAAACATAAAATAAAGATAGAGATACTTATGTAATTCATTGGTGGATTTCAGATAAGCGTATGAAGATGCGTTGTTCCCCTTGAACCTCTGCTTTCTTATTGCCTTCTTCCAATCATTCATTCTCCTTTCCATGGCAAGCTTTATGTTGAGCATCACCGTTGTCAGTGGCTACTTTCCATCCTCTCAGTGAAAATGGTTCTGATGCTCTGTCACAACATCGGCTAATCAGCTGTCGGTTCTCGATCATGTCGGAATAGGATCCATTGATCCTTTTGCGTCTGTCACACGCCCCACAATCGTGAGTTTGAAGCTCGTCACAGCCATCCCTTCCCAGATCCTACTCGGAATACCACAGACAAGGTTCAGACATTCCGGATCTCAGGAATGGCCACCAATAATTCTAGCCTATACCACGAAGGTTCAAATCTTAGATCAGAAACCCAAGAGATACGCATTCAAGCCATTGCTAGTAGAACAGAGGTAGTTGTCAGGCACATGTTCATAGGTGAGAATGATGACGAGTGTCACGGATCATCACATTCATCAAGTTGAAGAACGAATGAATATCTTGGAGAAGAAATAGACTTGAGTTGAATAGAAAAACAATAGTACTTTGTATTAATTCATGAAGAACAGCAGAGCTCCACACCTTAATCTATGGTGTGTAGAAACTCCACCGTTGAAAATACATAAGAACAAGGTCTAGGCATGGCTGTGAGGCCAGCCTCCCGAAACGTGATCAATTGTATGAAAAGTGTGAGTAAAAGATCGATGAAAATACAATACTCTAATTCGAAAACCTTTGATGCACTTATAGAAAACTGGTACCTGCAAAAGAGGAGTTGGTTTCGCTCCCAGACAATTAGAATCGAACCACCATCGATTTGCTAAAAATCGACAAAACAATAACCTAACATGATATGATATTGTTAAAGGGATGTCTTTATGTGAATTTAATAGTAAATAATTAATAAATAATTTGATAAATTTGATTAAATTGTTATATAACAGTTCTCAATTATCAATTTTACATAAATGCTATTACATGTGAGTTTTTACTTATCGTTAATATTTTTCGATCTATTGTTTCTACCAAATACTTGTAAAGTTAGGTACGATCATAATTTTAAACTAGTGTTATCATAAAATAAGCTATGGTTATGATAGTTTTAAACTAACGTGAGTCACTGTTTTAAACCCTAAATCTTAAACTTTGATCATAGAGTAAATTATGGTCACAGTTTTAAATCATGACTGAAGTGTTTGATTAAAAAAAATGATATTCGTGACAAAAGCCCATGACTTGGATTTAAAAAAAAAAACGATTATAAAACTATGATTACGTTAGATTAGATTACAACAGAAATTGTGACCTAAAATAAAAAACAATAACCATAAATGTACGTATAGTCATAGTTTTCACTGGATGTAACCATGATTTTAAAATGTGATCATGGACAAAAAAAATATTATATAAGTAAAAAAATATAAATGAGATCAACATAAATGACAAAATTTATATAACCACCCAATTATAGAAGGTAAATTAAATTAGTAAAAATAAATAACTAAGTTTTACTCGGAAAAAAAAGTGATAGATAAGAAAAAGACAAAATATAAGGGTGAGATATCAAGAAGTAATTTAAGAAGAAGATGTTCTATATTTTAAGATGTACTCTAAAAGAAAAAAAAGGGGGGGAGAGGAGGGAAGCTGTGTTCACTTAGGTTTTGTTGGGTTGAATTGGGCCTTGGGCTCATTTTGGACTCGGTTTGGCCCATTTGGTCCAATCTTAGGCTAAATTCATTAAAATTAGTGTCAAAATTTTTATTTTAATTAGCTCTATCCTATTTTACTATAAAATTTATATTTCTAATTTTTTTATTAAAAAATTAATTTATTGGTTAATTATTCACTAATTTTATGGGGTTTACATTCTCCAGAGTGGTCAAAAAGTTCACGGGATCATTCATCAGTTCGGGTCCCTTAGCACCTCTCTGACTGCATCCACGAGATGCCATTTGGGTTCAATTTATACCAAACAATTGATATCAAGGTGAACAATCTCAATATCTCAAGTCTAGTGCTTTAAAGTCACAAAAGCATGCTCATAAACAATTATGCTATATTTATCAAGTAGATATCCTAAATAACACATAAACACAACTTAGAGTATGCTCAAAAGCATAGTTAGTCCATTCCTTAGGCTCTACAAGAACGAATTGCTCTAATACCATAATGTAACATTCTACCACATAAAGCCTTACCTTATAGTCGTTAATCAGAGGTGGTGAGGCATTATGATGCCTAAAAGCAAAAGTACACACATATATTCGAAAGGTAATAATATACTAGGAGCCTGTGAAGAAAAGGATAACAAGAAAATAATCATATCACTCACGAAATGGTAAACATCAAAGCGTATAAATGCGAAAGTATAAGAGATACAGAATATAGATATAAGATTCATAATAAATACATAAGTAGTGTTAGTCTTGACCTGCGAAGAAGAGGCCGACTACATAAATATTACATCCCAAACAATATAAAACATAATCCTGTTTCTCCATACAACAATCCTCTAAGAGGAAATATACAAATACATGTTTCAAAATTGGAGAATCAACATCTAATACAAAATGAAATCCCTAAAAAAACAAGTTTTTTCTTTTCACAAGAGATCTTGCACGTTCAACGAGGTGCGTCACGTCTAATATCTGTAAAATCAACAATTCCCAGTAGGGTAATAATTACAAATATAGACTATGTAAAACTACATGAACCCGCTAGGAAATCCTAAACTTCAATCAACACAATGTTCAAGCCTAGGTTTTCACTAATCCATACAGGATAATCAAACTAGATTTCAGAAATATTAATGATCTCAAGCTCTCAACTCTTCTCAATGCAACTAATCTTTACTCTCAATATCACAATTGTTCAAATTCAGTAATTCAGTGTTCAATAGTAGTAACAAGCACAAGTAAGGAAATTCAAGCACAATCCAAGATAATTATAGCAAGTATGGTAATTAGTAGTTATACAAGAATAATCATATAGACAAACTAAATACAATATGCACACTCAAACAATTTGACATAGATACATATGATGCATGCCTATCCTACTAGCCATGAGCTCACGTGTCGGTTAAACTGTCAGAACCTGACACATCCAATAGCTAACCCGGACATTGTCTCTCTATTGCACATTCTCAATAAGAAATCGCTTCTTGCATATATATATATATATATATATATATATATATATATATATATATATATATATATATATATATATATATATATATATATATATATATATATATATATATATATCCTTGCACGGTGAGTGCCTATACACCTCGCAGGATGAGTGCCTTGTGCACCTCACAGGATGAATACCCTGTATATTTTGCAGACAGAGAAAAAGTAGACAAGATGAGACCACCATCCCCATGTCACACCGCAAGCACGAACCCATGACCTTGCCTCGTAAGCGGGACGAAGCCCTGACCTTGCTAAATTAATCATAATCATGGTCTTTAATCAATTTTGTAAATTATTAGATTCATTAGTTTCTATTTTTTTTTATCAATTTATTAATTTATTTATCACGTGAGTGGGATAACACCACCGTCCTCACTGTGGGCGGACAAAGCCACTATCCCCACAAAGCAATAACGCACTGGGCATGCAAGATGATACCACCGTCCTTGCCAATCCAGTCATCCAGACCACAATTTATCATTACCATCGAATTAAATTAGTTTCATAAGTTGTTGTGTGCTTTAACCCCAATTCTTTAATAAGTAATCAATTTTTTGTTTCCTCGTGAGTGGGTTAACACCACCATCCTCACTGGGGACGGGACGAAGCCACCATCTCCACTAAACCCGAAATAAGTGGAACAAACCACAATTTTTGCATCCTCCGCAGGCAATTAATCCCTATTCATGATTTAGAATCATGTTCAGTCATAACCACAGTCTTAACAAATTTCATAATTCATTAAAGCCCAACACCCCTCTTTGTTATTAAGATAGTTTAACCTCAATTAGTTATCAATTATCAATTTGGATTCATTAACCCCAATCATTCAGCAATTTCTAATTCAATTATCATGTGAATGGGATGACACCTCCGTCTTCACCGGGGGCGGGACAGAACTCCATCCCCGCAACATTCTCATCTGGTAGAATAAGGGTTTATTTGGGAATAATTCAATGTAATTCATTATATTTCTCCCCAGTATATTCAAAACTTAATAATTAGTTATTCGACTTCACAAGGGATCAAACATGGGTTATAAACATGTTGGGAAGGTTAAATAGTTCAAAATCTGCATTTTGGCCAAAAGTGGGCAGTTGTGCATATGCACGCCTCATGCGTACGCGCGAAACTTGAGTCTGGTTTCATAAAAATTTACATTCGTGCATACGCATAAATATAGGGTCATGCGTACGCACCATGCGTGCGTACGCGAGAAACCTTCCTCTTCTCTAAAATCTGTAAAATCTGTAATTTTCAGTTTCAAATCCCAATTTTCAAACGTTCATAACTTTTGGTAGAAATATATGCATTCCTCTGTTCTTAGACGGTTTTAAAGAACTTTTCACTGGCTTTAATTAAAGATAAATTTAATTCAATTTCACACTGCAAGTGCTAAGTTATGGTCTGTTGAATTTGGTTAAAATTCTATTTTTACCAATTTTACATAATTGTCAACTTTTACCAAATTCTCATATTAACCGCTTTCAATCTATCTCCACTCTAGGCATCCTCAACACTCATTAAACAATTCTCAACCCTTCGTAGTCATTCAAGTCCTAATCCATCAATTTCTTACTTATATAGCATGATTTCATTCCATTTTTCCATTAACAACAACAGCCACAACACAACAACAATCCATTTAAAACTCATTATTTCAACAATAAAACATGCATGACAATTTCATCACTTACCATGACATACCAAATAGGAGATACCTCACCCTATCACAGCCTCTTGCCCAAATTTTCCTTGCATAGCCTCAATTGGCAATCAACCACAATTTCATATTCAATTTCATTCACATACATATATATTGCTCAACAATGCTTTAATTTCACAAAATCATAACACTTTACTTTATCTCACACAAGAATTTACACTCAATAAACCACCATCAACAATACAAAGCTCATACTAAACCATCATTTATGCATATCGACAATTATATACATTCAATGCTATCCTTGGGGCAATTAACCTAGGTTTTCACATAATTTTACTTAATGCCTACCCGAAACCAAAACCCGTACCTCTTTGATGGCGGTTTCAAACCTTTGAATCCGTCCCCTTCCGGCCAAGCCAAGCTTCAACAAAAGCTTTCCAACCACACCAAGTACCCAATCATACACCAAATCAACCAAGCAATCCAAGCTACTCCATGTAATTTAATTAGACCAATTATTTTACTATCACACAAGGGTTTTTACTCAAAATTAGGGATAATAAAAAGATTGAGCTTCTTTACTTTGTACCACTCAATCTCGGGTCAAAATCCCACTAAAGATTGTGTTTGAGCTTTTCTTAAAGCATCAAAATCACAAAAATTTCAAAACCACATACTCAAAATGGAAATTGGGAGGGAAACTTAAAAAATGGCTCAAGGTTCTTAGGAGTATGATAAACCCATATTTTATGATATATTTTGTGCTTAATCTGAGTGATTTATTCAATCCTTCACCCACTTATTCATATTAATTGTATGATTTTACTTTTCCTTCCTTATTATGTGATGTATGTGAAAAATATATTTCCTATGCTTTAAAATTAATTATTTTAATTACCTTTATTTCCATTCGATGCCGTGATTAGTGTGTTGAGTAGTTTCAGATCTTCTAAGGCAGAAATGACTCAAAGGATGGAAAGGAAACATACAAAAATGGAAGGAAAGCATAAAACAGAGTTTGTGAAGAAACTGGCATCCACGCGATCGCATGGACGACGCGACCGCATGGACGACGCGACCGTATGCCAAGAGAGAAGAAGCAGCGACGCGGCCGCATGACTGACGCGACCGTGTGACAAGGAAAACTCCGAATGACGCGACCGCGTGACCCACGCGGATGTATGACAGAGGCCACGCACCAGAAATTGCAGAAAATGCTCCCAGCGAATTCTGAAGCCCTTTTTGGCCCAAATCCAAGTCCAGAAGGCATAGACCAGAGGTTATGAAGTGAGGGAATGCACCCATTCAAGGAGATGCTCGACTTTAGTTAGTTTTCATGATTTAGATTTAGTTTGGAGAGAGGTTCTCTCCTCTCTCTTCTCTCTTTAGGATTAGGATTTAGAATTAGGATTCTATTCGCTTTCAGGATTATATCTTTATCAGGTTCAATATTCCTTTTTATTTACTTTTGCAATTTAATTTATGAATTCTTCCATGTTACAGATTACATCTTCGAATTAATGTTATTTGAGGTATTTCAGTTTAATATTGCTTTCTTTTATTTACATTATTGTTATTTCCATCTGAAGACATTTTTATTCCAGTAGATTTATTTTTTCCTTTTGGCCTTGGTTAAGAAATCAGTAATTCAGGAGTTATCAAACTCAAACATGAATGATAATTGTTATCTTTGTTAATTAAACTGAACTTCAATAATCCCAATCTTTTCTTAGGAAATAAATAGGATTCGAAGATCAAACCAATTAATCCCTTGATCTCCCTTTATCTTGGTAAAGGTTAACAAAGTGGAATTAAGATTCAATTCTCATCATCATTGATAAGGATAACTAGGATAGGACCTCTAATTTCTCATACCTTGCCAAAAGTTTATTTACAGTCATTTATTTATTTTACTTGCCATTTAAATTACTTGTTCTTCATTTACTTTAATTGCTAATTAAACCATTCGCTCCTCATTCTCAAAACCCCAATTTACAATCTCCATAACCAATAATAAGAACATACTTCCCTGCAGTTCCTTGAGAAGATGACCCGAGGTTTGAATACTTCGGTTATCAATTTATTTAGTGGTTTGTTACTTGTGACAACCAAAACGTTTGCAAGAAAGGTTGATTTCTTGGTTTAGTAACTATACTTACAACAAGAGTTTACTATAACCTCTAAACCATCAATCTTTCCGCTCTTTCAAAATGGCGCCGTTGCCGGGGAACTGCAATCGTGTGCCTTATTATTGGTTATTGTAAATATTTTTCTCTTACTTGTTTATTTATCTTTATTTTTCCCCTCTTTATTTCTTTTTAGCTACTATGAATTCTCACCCCTTTCGCTTTGAGTTTGGTTCTAATGTTATTGAAAGGAATGGAAGTTATAACAGGAACATGCATCAAGGTCAGAGCAATCAAAGATGGATGGAGCCAAGAGGATCTGATCAACCCTTTAGGCAATAACACCCTCCAAGATATCATGGACGAAGACCATTCTACAATGCATACCAAGAAAATAGACATGGTGGACAACCTTGTAATTACCAACAAGCCCCACCCTGTGCTTATAGGCCATCCTCTCAACGTACTTCGAATCACCACACTCACAAGCTCCTTTTCACCATTCACCACCGTATGATCCTCATTTACCCCAGTTTCAATCCAATCACTCCCAAACACCATCACTTCCCCCTGTGCCATACCCAAGTCTATCACCCCAAGAATTAGAGGTTCGCCTCAAGGAAACAGTAAATCGACTTCAAACAACCCTTCATCAACTGGAGCAAGCAGTAAGTCAATTATCTTCTAGACGTTCGAACATTCAAGGACCTTCCACAGCCCCATGTGGACAATCTAACGAAGAGCGTAGTATGAGGGAGATACTAGAAACTCCAGTGGACAAGACAGAGCATGGCTTCGTACTGGAACAAGTAGAGGAAGCTGTCATTATTAAAGAAGAAGAGTTGGTTGAAGACTTAGGAGACGCTGAACCTCCATGGGAATCCAAAGTTGTGGAGCATTCTGTCAAGGATGTTACAATTGATGCTAAGGAGGATTGTGCGCAATCCCCAGAGCAAGTCTTTCATGAAGAACTAGACAGAATAATCCAAGAAGCAAGTTTCCTTGATGACAATAATCTCAAGTCAAGTGAATTCTCTGAGATCGAAGAATCTTCCCCGAGTGAATACGAAGATGATACGGAGGTAGATTTCTCTCAACCTCCAGTCTATGACTTAAGTGATGAGGAGACATAGATGACTTTGATCAGGACATGGATACATTTGAAGAATCTTGTAAGGAAGTGGAGAATTTCACAGAAGAGCACAAGGGAGTAGAACTCACAGAACCACTGGAACCACCTATCCCAAGGCCATTACCACCCAATACAAGCTTCAAGTGGGTACAATCCTTAACCTTTAACTGTATTTTTCCACTTGAGTATGGTTTGCTTGAAACAGATGGCCAGCTTAGAGCTCTCTGCGGCTTTAAGAGTAAGCGGGAAATGGCTCGTACTCAGAGTTGGTGCACAAGATTCAATAAGGTTCCACGCTTCAACTCGAAGTGCACGGATTGGCACCATGATCAATCAAATGGATCTCGGAAAGCATTTGGTTATCCTGGTGAGAATCTAATTTCTAAACCGCCCAGATGGAAAAGTATAGATCAAGACGAAGGCGGATTTAAAAGCAAAGTTTGGGATCCTGGAATCTATGCTGACATTCATCACCCCGGGAGCCTGACAATCTGTTTGAAGCTGCTCAGAAGCTTCACATGCCTAGTTTGGGACCCCGGAGGCCATTGGCATTTCAAGCATTGGTGGAGATTTCTGGATGAATTTAAGCATAAGCCGCCATAACAAGAAGCTCATCCAATGTCCAACTTAAGGACTTTAACTAAAAGTGCTAGGTGGGAGACAACCCACCATGGTATGATCATTCCTTTTTCAATTTTTATTTAGTTTTATTTGCTTTCAAGTTTTATTTTATTTTATTATATTGAACCTGAAATTTTGCATCTCATTCATATTCATCATTGCATTCAACTAAAAAAAAAGGGTGCGCGACGCGACTGCATCATTCATGCGATCGCGTCAAGTTGCGAAAAACACTTCCCATGCGACCGCGTCATCCACGCGGCCGCGTGACCTGGAGATTGGCGTAAAGATCCAACGTACAAAAAGTTAGGCTGGAATCATGCGGCCATTGTGCGTTTTGCACAAATGACCCACGCGATCGCGTCACTCACGCGATCGCATCACTTGCACAGCACACATCCCACGCGACAGCGTGAGTGACGCAATCGCGTCGCATAGGATTGCACAACACCCCAAAAGGAGACAGAGAGTTGCGCTGAAACGATGCTGGATTCGTGCGTTTAGCACAAATTCCAGCAACGCGATCGCATGGCTCAGGTGATCGCGTCATTCACTCTTTTCCCATTCCATGCGATCGCGTGCCCCACGCGATCGTGTCAACCACATTTTCGCCCCAACCACGCGACCGTGTGCCCCACGCGATCGCGTGGATTCAAATTATAACCCCCTGTCACGCGAACCCTATCAGTCGTGCCACCCACCCCCTTCCTCCTTCCCCCTCCTTTCTTCTTCTTCCTTCTTCTTCCCCCCCTCTCCGCCACTGCCTCTCTGCGACCACCACCCTCGCGCCGCCGTCGTCACTGCCCAGCGCCACCCACGCCTCCCTTCCTCCGAACAGCACCCACCACCGCCGCGCCACCCTCTTCCGCTGCGCCGGACGCCACCGCCGTCATCTCCAGCCACCTCTCTGCCCCACTCTCTTTCTTACGCCTACCAGGTTCCGACGAACGCCACCCTTCTATCCTTCGTAGTTCATTCATATTTTTCTGTTTATGTTCATCATTAGGCTAGTTAGATATGCATGTTGTCGTGGATTTTAGGTTGTTAGGTAGCCTAGGATGTGGTTAGGGATTTAGTTCTGTTTAATTGCACTGTTCCTGTTTCTTATTTTATTCTGCTGTTGCTGTGATGATTGTAATGTTCATATGCTGTACTTTCTTGTTTCTTGCTACTCTGTACACTGAATTTTCATGTTTATATTCCTTATATGTAATTGCAGCTTTAATTTTGATTCCTATGAACTATTATGTTGCTGTTTATTTTCCGGGACAATCCAATTTTAGCCGGAATGCTGCCCAAATTTCTGTAAAATGTTTTCATTCATGTTTTGGTTTTGGCATTTTGAACTCTGCTTTCCTCTGCTTTAACCAAACCAATTCATGACTGCCCGGGCATGCTTTCTTATCCTTTTTGATTTCCTGGTTCCTAAACTGCATTTTTGATGTTTGATTCCAACTTTTGCTTTCTCTATATCTATTTGAATCATCATCACCCTGTTTTTCTTATTTGGATATGAGTTACTTATAGCTTCTAACTGTGAATACTTGTTACTTGGAATATTTTCATTATGCCACTTACTTTAACCCACTTTTTACTAACTCACTAATGTTAACTTCCTAACTCTTTTTCAATTTTAACCAACCTAACCTTTCAAAACTTCTCTTCTGATTTTCTTTCACTTTCTTTTAACAAACTAACCATGGCATGATGTTAATTTTTCTATTTAACATGATTTCTAATACATTTTGGATTGTTAATTTTACTTCTCGAACTTTTAACTCCTATTCAATCCTTAATGCACATTTACTTAGCTCATATTCTTTACTCTCCTGCTCCTTTGCCACTATGTGCTTCTTTTATTAATTGCCTCCTTGTTTTCCTATTTTTATTATATCCTTGAATTCTATTTTTCAGGATGTCAGACTCCCACAAAAAAGGGAAAGGAAAGGCAACAACTGGCAAACGGAAAAGAGGAGAAGCCTCTATGTCTATCATAGATCTCATGCATGATGCCTCCTTGCGGGAGAAAAATTTTACCCTGCAGGAGAAGGCCGACCAGCTAATCCCTGCTACTGATCCAGTGAAGTTTGCAAACCGATACTATGAGCTGAGGTATCCGGTGTTTGCAACCTCCAGGAACCTATACCTGGAGAGAACTTTGAAGATCCCAGAAGAACTCCAACAATACACCTCTGACCAGATCAAACAAAGAGGCTAGTTCTTCCTGGAGAGAAACCTGACTGAGGTCAATGCATCTTGGGTTAGGGAATTCTACTGCAATTACTTCAAAATCTCCCTAGATGCAGTGAACCTTAGAGGAAATCAGATTCTGGTCACTGAAGAGGCCATTGAAGAAGTTCTGAAGTTTCTGCCTAAAACTGATCAGCTGGATGGTTATCAGAAAGCTGAGAAAGATATGCGCTTTATGCGATTTGATTGGGATGCAGTAAAGGCCAGGATAGCCCTTGACCCGACCGTTCCTTGGATTATGGGTCAGAACACCATCATGCCAAAGGGAATCAAGCGGATTTACCTGAATGATGAGGCTCGGCTATGGCATCAGATACTTAGCAACTTCATTATGCCGAGTACTCACGAGACTGAGATACCAGCCGTTATGATTACTCTCCTTTGGTGTGTGATAGAGGGTAAAGACCTGTACCTGCCACGCTTTATCTGGTACTATATGGCCAGGGTCCACGTCCAAGGCACTCTTCCCTTTCCTTATCTGGTTACACAGCTAGGCCGTCGAGCTGACGTGCCTTGGGAGGATGCTGATGAAAAGCCACCTGCTGCAGAATGCAAGAAGATTATCCCTCACAGCAGGAACTTTCTAGCTTTGGGCTACAGACCTCCATTCCTCACTACTACTGCTGACACAGCCACACCATCTGCCGGCCCCTCTTCTTCCACAGCTACCCCTGCCACCACCACTGCACCTCCACCTGCCCCAGAGCCCATCTATCATCTAGTGCACCGCCTATTTCGACGGCTTGACCAGATGGAGCGTCGCAACAAGCGACGCTATGAGCACCTGAAGCTGATGATACGCTCTGGCGACATCCCCTCTGAGCCTGACACACCATTCGAGGTATCTGAAGAGGAGGCGGATGCTCACGAGGTAGAGACCCATCCACAGAGCGAGGTAGAGCAGGCAGGCACCCAGCAGGTAGCATCGCATCAGGAGGCTCCGCCTCAGATTCAGGCTGTAGATCCCGAGATTCCTATCCAGTCAGCACCTCTTCTACAGCGGCCAGATCCTCAGATCACCACCACAGAGACCCCAGCTACCCACCCTTCCAGTGATGACACCCCTTCACACCCTGCTTGACCCCGATGCTACATTTTAAGTGTGGGGAGGTCGCCATCTCTGGCGTTCTTTTTTTTGGTGAACCACTACATACTCTTTTTATTTATTTTGCTACTTTTCTGTATTTTTCTCTTTATTTTTATTTTTATTTTCTCAGTACTTATATATATTACTATTTTTATGTATTTATTCTATGTTGCACTTTAGTTCATATCTTAGTCATTTAGTTTAGTTGCAATTCTAACTTATTAGTTATAGAAATTGTGGATTAATTAGTATAGTTTACCCTTTTTAGTATGAGATAGCTTAGTTTAAATTGAAAAATATAAAAAGAAAAGTAAACTAGGAACTTGAACACAATAGAAACAATCCACACACCTTGTATATATAGAATTATATGTTAGTTAGTTAACAACATTTCATCAAGGAGAAACACTAGAACTTTAAAGCCATTCAATATAAGTTTTACATTGAGAATAATGGGAATTTTTAACTAAACCTGCATGACATACATAAGTGATAAATAATTTTTGAGTTAGAGAACACACAGCCTGTGAGTTTTGAGCTTAATTGTATGGTTACATTCAAACCATAATGTTTTATTCCTGTGTGTTCCGCCCTTCTTTTTTATTCTGATGTTCTTTACTTTGTTTTAATTTATATGTCCAATTATAGAATAGAAATACATACCAAGAGAGTGATTGAGGCCATTATTTGATTTTAGCTCACTTATCCCAAAATAACCTACCTTTCACATCACCCTTGTTAGCCCCCTTGAGCCTTTAAATCCCTTTTTTCTATAAACCACATTACTAGCCTTAAGCAGAAAAACAAAATAAAAATCCCAAGTTGAATCCTTGGTTAGCTTAAGATAGGAATTGTGTATGGTTTACATGTGGGAAACCTATTGGGAACATGGATGATAAAAACAAAAGGTAGAAAAGTTGAAAAGAATAAAATAATTCAAAATAAAAGTTTTAGGAAGCATGCTCATGTAAAATCAAAATAATTGAATTACCATGTGCATTAAAAAAAAGAAAAAAAAAGTGTTATTTTTCAATAGTTGAATAAAGGGGACACAAAAGAATTTCCCAAATGAGAAATAAAGCAATGCACATAGGATAAAAATAATAAACATTGAAACATGAGCATGTAACATCCAAAGTGGGAAAATATGGGAAAATAGGTAAAGAAGCTTTGCTTTACAAAGTATGTATGTTAGGTGAGATCTTAGACTAATTAAGGATTCACTTATTAGCTCACTTAGCCTTGTACATATACCCTTACCTTTACCTTGGCCCCATTACAACCTTAACTAAAGACCTCATGATTTTTGGTATGTCTATATTCTATAATTGTTGATTGGTTAGATGAAGAATAAAGTTATAGAAAGTAAGGATAAAGAGAAGAATAGAGTGATTAACCCAATAAACACTGAGTGACTAGAGAGTAAACACAAAATCCAGTGAGGGTTCAATAGCTCATTAACATATATCTCTGCTTGAATTATTAATTGTCTTGCAAGTTTATAACATATTTTTTTCTCCCATCTCAACTGTAAAAGTGCTTTATCATTATCTAAGGTTTGGCTATATATATATATATATATGACTCCTTGAGAATGTGAATTAATTCAACTACATGCAAGCTTTATATACAAGTGAATAAAAACTAGAATTGCATGATGCATCATTCATTTAGGTAGTTGCATTTAGATTAGATTGCATTACATGACATTCCACCACTTCAACCTAACATTACTCTTGGACTTAGCATGAGGACATGCTATTGTTTAAGTGTGGGGAGGTTGATAAACCCATATTTTATTATATATTTTGTGCTTAATCTGAGTGATTTATTCAATCCTTCACCCACTTATTCATATTAATTGCATGATTTTACTTTCCCTTCCTTATTATGTGATGTATGTGAAAAACAGGTTTCCTATGCTTTAAAATTAATTATTTTAATTACCTTTATTTCCATTCGATGCCGTCATTAGTGTGTTGAGTAGTTTCAGATATTCTAAGGCAGGAATGACTCAAAGGATGGAAAGGAAACATACAAAAATGGAAGGAAAGCATAAAACAGAGTTTGTGAAGAAACTGGCATCCACGCGATCGCATGGACGACGCGACCGCATGGACGACGCGACCGTATGCCAAGAAAGAAGAAGCAGCGACGCGGCCGCATGACTGACGCGACCGTGTGACAAGGAAAACTCCGAATGACGCGACCGCGTGACCCACGTGGATGTATGACAGAGGCCACGCACCAGAAATTGCAGAAAATGCTCCCAGCGAATTCTGAAGCCCTTTTTGGCCCAAATCCAAGTCCAGAAGGTATAGACCAGAGGTTATGAAGTGAGGGAATGCACCCATTCAAGGAGATGCTCGACTTTAGTTAGTTTTCATGATTTAGATTTAGTTTGGAGAGAGGTTCTCTCCTCTCTCTTCTCTCTTTAGGATTAGGATTTAGAATTAGGATTCTATTCGCTTTCAGGATTATATCTTTATCAGGTTCAATATTCCTTTTTATTTACTTTTGCAATTTAATTTATGAATTCTTCCATGTTACAGATTACATCTTCGAATTAATGTTATTTGAGGTATTTCAGTTTAATATTGCTTTCTTTTATTTACATTATTGTTATTTCCATCTGAAGACATTTTTATTCCAGTAGATTTATTTTTTCCTTTTGGCCTTGGTTAAGAAATCAGTAATTCAGGAGTTATCAAACTCAAACATGAATGATAATTGTTATCTTTGTTAATTAAACTGAACTTCAATAATCCCAATCTTTTCTTAGGAAATAAATAGGATTCGAAGATCAAACCAATTAATCCCTTGATCTCCTTTTATCTTGGTAAAGGTTAACAAAGTGGAATTAAGATTCAATTCTCATAATCATTGATAAGGATAACTAGGATAGGACCTCTAATTTCTCATACCTTGCCAAAAGTTTATTTACAGTCATTTATTTATTTTACTTGCCATTTAAATTACTTATTCTTCATTTACTTTAATTGCTAATTAAACCATTCGCTCCTCATTCTCAAAACCCCAATTTACAATCTCCATAACCAATAATAAGAACATACTTTCCTGCAGTTCCTTGAGAAGACGACCCAAGGTTTGAATACTTCGGTTATCAATTTATTTAGGGGTTTGTTACTTGTGACAACTAAAACGTTTGCAAGAAAGGTTGATTGCTTGGTTTAGTAACTATACTTACAACGAGAGTTTACTATAACCTCTAAACCATCAATCTTTCCGCTCTTTCAGAGTACTCACCTTAAAAGAGGTATAGAATCAGAGAGCACGATGAGGTGGTTGCGTGGCCATAAACGAGTCTTCGATCGAAGCTATGATGTGGAAGTTATGTAGATTTTAATATGTGGCGAATAGTGTTTCTGGGGCTCCAGGTCTCTTCTCTTTTCTTCTTTCCCTCTTTCTCTCTCTCTCTCTCTCTCTTAATGTGCTGGATGTGTTTAATTTCATGAAGGGAAATGTGTGGCTAAAATGTGTCAAGTGGAACGGTTATATGTATTGGGCTTTGGGCCCAAGTGAGGCCCATTGCAAAAAAAAAAAAAAACTTAGCACGTTGGCCCTATCTAAGGCCAAAACCTTTAAGATAAAAGTTCAGGTTTACGTTCTAAATATTTTTTGTTACTTTCATAGTTTTAGTTTTTTTCACTCACAGTACCAGATAGATTTAAGCCGATACAGCTAATTTTAACACCAGCACGCGTTTTTCCGCAATTAATTATATCTTTGCACTCAATTTTATTTTCTAAGTTAAATTTTCACTGGTATATCCCCAAATTATAAATTTTCAACTTCTTACCCTTTTTGCTCACATTTAATTTATTTATTAATCATTTACTATTTATCTAGATTTTACATCCTACCCACCTCAAATAGAAATTTTGCCCTCAAAATTTTGACTACTAAGAGAAAATTGACAAGAGCAACTCTCCTCTACCTTGACTTTCTGTTCCTCGATCCTCCATCATCCTTTGAAACAATCTGATATTCCAAAACTCCTCTTTCAACTCATAGCAATCCTAAAGCCATCAAAATCATCGCGCTTCTTCTGTGCCACTCTGATTGTTTACCATTAAGAACTTAATCATCCATTCACTTCGACCAAAAATCTCCTTGACTTTTGCTGTCCTAACGGCATCATTTCATGCAGCACAATTTAGTTTGATCCTAAGTTCGACACTAAGTCTGACACTTTTACTCCTAAGTTCTCAACTCCGCCATATGCTATGAACAAAGGTGATGTTCTGGTATCACACAATTCAATTAGAGTTCGATTACTAATTTCACAATTACCTTGAATCAGTGGATCGGATGTAGCCGCATCCCGATTCTTCCTGTGTGGGCAATCCCAGAACATATGCACTAGTTTCCCGCACTTGAAACATACGCCTACCCCATCCCTGCACGGTTGGTCCTGGTGGTAGTTTGGACACCTCTTGCAAGTCCAATCATCTGAATGAGTCTTTGCGTGCTTCTCTTTACCATTTTGCTGGCGGTTGTTGTTCCTTCGAAAATCATTTCGGCCTTGTGAGTATTGTGACTCATGTCCACTTCTCTTAAAGTCTTGACCCATTGGTGCGAAATCTCTGTCAAGGTCTTTATTGTAGAATTCTTGGCAGTCATCCTTTGCCATAGTGGCCTTTTTTGAGAACTTCTCCACTACTCTGCTCTTGTTTACTGGCTCAGAAAAGATTCAAATCTCCATAGGCACAACGGCACTCATTATGTCACTTCGAAAACCCCCTTCGTACTTAATACACTTCCATTCTTTATAACCCTCTGGAGCACCCTGGCAAACTCACGAGAACCAACATAACTCCTCGAACTTGTTGGTATACTCCACCACAGTCATAGAACCTTTCTTCAGCTGCATCAGTTCTAATTCTTTTGCCACCTTAACCGAGTTCGGAAAATATTTCTTATAGAACTCCACTCGAAAGGAATCTCAATTGATCAGTCATCATTTTGTTGTAGTAAATGTTAAGCTCCTTGTAACTAAAATTAAGCTTCTCCCTCAAACTTATACATGGCAAACTCCATGTATTGATCTTCAGGCACATGTTGAGCTTACAACGCCTTCTCCAACCAGCTATCCACCTCTGTAGGGTTCGGCGTACCCCTGAAAGTTGGTGGATTCACCTTCAGAAAAGCGATCAAAATCATCGGCCCTTCGTTAGATCCATTGCCACCATTGTCTCCATTCTCATTACCAGCCTGCTGTCCTAGCATTTCAGCAGTGGCCTGCAAAGCAGTAGCCATGTTCTCTAGAGCAACCATATAGTTCACGGGATCATTTGTCTGTCTGGGTCCCTCAGTACCTCTCCGACCGCATCTATGTCCATATCCATGAAACGCCATTCGAGTTCTGTTACACCAAATAATTGATATCAAGATGATCAGTCTCAATATCTCAAGTTTAGTGCTTCAAAGTCCCAAAAGCCTACCACACAAAGCCTTACCATATAGTCATTAATCAGAGGTGGTGAGGCATTACGATGCCTAAAAGCAAAAGTACACACATATATTCGAAAGATAATAATATACTAGGAGCCTGTGAAGAAAAGGATAACAAGAAAACAATCGTATCACTCATAAAATGGTAAACATAAAAGTGTATAAATGCGAAAGTATAAGAGATACAGAATATAGATATAAGATTCATAATGGATACATAAGTAGTGTTAATCTCGACCTGCGAAGAAGAGGCCGACTAGACAAATATTGCAGCCCAAACAATATAAAACATAATCTTGTTTCTCCATACAACAAACCTCTAAGAGAAAATATACAAATACATGTTTCAGAATTGGAGAATAAACATCTAATACAAAATGAAATCCCTAAAAAACAAGTGTTCACTTTTCACAAGAGATCCTGCACGCTCAGCAAGGTGCGTCACGTCCTATATCTGTAAAATCAACAATTTCCACAAACGAGTGAGAACCCAAAGGTTCCCAGTAGTGTAATAATTCCAAATAGAGACTATGTAAAACTACATGATCTCACTAGGCAATCCTAATCTCCAACCAACACAAGGTTCAAGCCTAGATTTTCACTAATCCATACAAGATCATCAGACTAAATTTCAGAAATATTAGTGATCTCAAGCTCTCAACTCTTCTCAATGCAAGTATTGCCACCCCGCGGGTTTGGGTAGTATTGCCACTCCTAATTCTTGCATCCCTTCTTGTATTCAATGTGGAAATGGTACCTGAGTAACTTGGCCAGCCAAGCTTGTTGCTCCGGAGTTTGTATTGATTGAAATTATAGTTCCTTAAGGCTTTTATGATCGGTTCTAATCACAAATCGAAGTCCCATGAGGTAATGGTGGAACTTAATTACAGCTGCAATTATTGCCTGCATTTTCTTTGCATACACTGGTTGTTTTTACACAGTGGTTGAGAGCCTCTCAAAGAAATATGCTATCGGATGTCCTTCTTGGCTTAAGATGGCACCAATTCACGTTCCTGAGGCATTAGTCTCTAAAATGAAAGGCTTGGAGAAATGTGGTAATGCTATAACTGGGACATTGGATAATGCATTCTTTAAATTTATGAAGGCCTCAGTGAATTGCAATCACCAGCCAAAATTATCCTTCTTCAAAAGGTCTGTTAAGGGGGCATCTGGCACTGCAAACTGTCTAATGAACTTTCAATAATAGCTTGCCAAACTAAGAAAAGCTCTCAAGTATTTTAGAGAAGTAGGTATTGGCCAATCCTTAATGACTTGCACATTGGACTCATCAACTCTCACCCCTGTGCATGATACTATATGTCCCAAATAATCAACTTCCATTTGGCCAAATGAACACTTTGTTACTTTAGCATATAATTCATTATTCTTTAAAATTTTCAACACATGCATCAAATAGTCTAAGTGAGAATGCCAATCTGGACTATAAACTAATATATCACAAAGAAAAACTAGAACAAAATTTTTCAATACCTCTACAAAGACCGAGTTCATCAAACTTTGGAAGGTTGCTGGTGCATTTGTCAATCCAAACAGCATGACCAACCATTCATAAAAGTCTTGGTGCATGTAGAAAGCGGTCTTAAAATAGTTCTCTGGTCGCACCCTTATTTGATGATATCTGGACCTTAAGTCCAACTTGGAAAAGTATTGGGCATCGAACAGCTCATCCAAAATTTCATCCACTGTTGGCATAGAAAAAGAATCCTTAACTTTGACTGCGTTCAAGGCATAGTAATCGGTGCAAAAATTTCACAACCCCTCCTTCTTCTTTACCAATAGAACCGGAGAGAAAAATGGGCTGGTGCTTAGCCGTATAATGCCCTTTACTAATATGTCTGCCACTATTTTTTCAATTTCAGACTTTGATTGTGTGGATACCTGTAAGGCTTAACCCTGCTTGGAGGTGTATTTGGCAATAAAAGAATGGCATGGTCGTGTTCCCATGGTGGAGGAAAGCCCTGTGGTGTTCGAAAAGTGTGCTATATGTAAGACCCAAAACTTTTAGAAAATCTTATTATGAGTCAATTTCAATTTATTTATTCATTAAAGACTTTAATTTTAGAAATTATTTTATTAAAGCTAATTAAATCAAATTTTGATAATTAAATTAGAATTTTTATCTAATTTTATAATTATTAGATAATTTCTATATTTAAATTATAAAATTTAGTGGTTGTAAAGTAATAAGAATTTTATATGATTTGATTTAAATAATTGAGATTTGGAGTTTAATACTTTCATTTTTATGAATAAAGAAAACTAAGTATATTATATTATATTTTTAATTAGAATACTTATTTAAAAATAATTTGTAAGTTGATGAATAAACGGTATTTTTATATATGATTATTATTTGATTAAAATAGTTTTTAATTACTAAATTATCCCTAATTTTATTAAAAATTACAAAATTACTCTTATACCTAATTTTACTCTAACCTTAAAACTCAACACACACAACTCTAACCCTAATTTACCTTCCTAGTCTCTACCCTCATCAGCAAACACCCCCCAAACTTGAAACACACACGCGACCACCAGAGGGAAGAGAGAGCATGGAGAGCAGAGAAAGAGAGGAGAGGAACGAGGGAGAAGAAAAGGAGAGCGAGGGACCCAGCTTGTTGCCGCCAAACCCGTTAGCCGCATTGCCGCCGTTCATCCTCATCGCTACCAGGGCCATTGTCGAGGAGCTCGCGCGAGTTGGAGCGGTTGTCTTTGCACACCAACGCCTCAACCGTTGAGCCTTGCCGTCGTCATGCATGTCACCACCACTGCCATCAATCGAAGCCGCTGCCCGTGAAGCCGAACCGCCGTCGAGTCTAAAGTCGAAGGGAGAGAAAATGCGATGGAAGAGAGGAAGGAGAGGGTTGTTCCCTTCGTTGCCAAGCCACAGCCACCGCCGTCGAAGCGCTTGTCACTGTCGCCACTGTTGGGTCATTACCTGAGGAAGTCACTGCTATTGGAGCTCGCTCGAACTGCTTGGTGTTGTTGCCACTCCTCTTAGTTTTGTTCAAACCACGCCGCCGCATCTCTGGACATCATGAACGGTGTCATGGCCGTTGGGACCACCGCTTGAGCCACTAATGTTCAGTTCAGTCGTTTTTCCTCAGTTACGGTAAGTGTTTCATTTCGAAACCCTTGAAAATTACCATTCTGTTAGGTTTGATTAAAGATTCTGAGGTTTTGGTAATATATGGTAGAGTTACGGTCTTTGTATGTTGCGATTAAAGCTGTCGCTATTACTGCAAAAGTAAGATGAAGCTGTAGTTGCGGCTGCCGATGTTACAGATGGGGAAAAAGGTGCTTTGTGTGTTTTATAGCTTTTGGGTTTTGACTATTTGAGGTAGGGGTGCTTTCCTTAAACTTATTTTATTCTCAAAAATTGTTATAAATCGATATTGATACAAATAATATATTCTTGGTGATTATGTGAGTCTTATGGAGTGAATTGAGTTATTTCGGATAAATGATTGATTTGTTGATTGATTAAATTGGTTTTTGGATTGTGATATAGTGTGTGTTTGGATTATAGTTTACAAATGGGAGTTTGCATAAAATTAATTTTGTAAACTTGATTTCGATGAAAAGTAAGTTTGTGTTAAGGTGATTTATGTTTGGCAATATTTATATCAAAATGGATTATAGTAAAATAAATGTTGTTTGGATTACACTAATCAAAATTACTTTTAGATAAAAGATTACTAAAATTGACATCAATTTAAATAATTTTTGTATATTATCTTATTATTTTAATTTTTGATATTTGAATAGATCTTATTAATTAATTTTATAATAAAATTAATATTTACTTACTAAAATAAAAACAACATAAAAATTGGCAAAATATATTTTTAATTAAAACTAAAAAAATATTAACTTTAGAGAGTACTAAAAATAATAAAAAAAATTAAATATTTATTTTGGTAGTGATTGAAATAAATCAAAAAGTTTTTATGATGTTTTTTATATAGTATATTTTTAGTACTCTTAGTACTATTTTTTAGTATATTATAATTTTTTACCATCTACGATTAATTTTTTGTTTAATTTACTTTACCTAATGGGATCAATAAATCATATTATAAAAAGATAATACAAAAATAATACACAAAAATCATAATGATAAAAGTGTATAATGTGAAACAAATAGTTAACAAAAAATAAAAATAATAAATAATAAAAATTTCATAAATAATACAATAACATGCATAAAGGATAAAGTTGGTAAAAGGTAAATAAAGATTAGTGTTGATGGCTAAAAGCCCGTTAGTGAAATGCAAAGGCTAAAAATTGTTGCTTCTTGTAAACATAATTTTGAGGGCAAAATCACTTCTGCGTTCATGAATAAAAAAGTTTGCCAAATCAAAAATTGAATCTTTCAAGAAGCTTAAATGTGCTTCTTCCCTTCCAAAGTATTTGCCAAACACACCCATAATGATTATTAAGCGTATGAATGCATATTGATAATTGAGGTTGAATTATTGTGATTTACTATATTGGTTGGTTTGAATTCTAGGTTTTTGTTTATTTCTTTGAGTTGAGTTAGAGTTGTTGAGATAATGATTTATCGGAAGTGATTTTGAGATATCGAAATTGTTTTGTTTGATTTATCATAAATGATTTTAAGAATTGGAATGGGTTTTATTTGATTTATCGAAAATAATTTTGAGAATTGGAAATGGCTTGGTTTGGATCCGAGAAGGGTGGCTGATAAACCACTATTTTATGGTTTATCTTGTGTTTAATTGAGTGGTTTCATCAAGTCTTTACCTACTTATTCATATGATTTGCATGATTTTATAATTCCTTCCTAGTTTTGTTTTATGGTTGAAAACTTGCTTCCAAGAGATCTTAAATTAGTATATTTTAATTCTCCTTTATACCATTCGATGTCGTGATCCGTGTGTTAAGTGTTTTAGGCTTTATAGGGCAGGAATGGCTTAGAGAATGGAGAGGAAGCTTGCAAAAATGGAAGAAACACAAGAAACCAAGGAGATAACTGGTGCGGTATTTGTAACCCACTAACTTACCGGCAAGTGCACCGGGTCGTACCAAGTAATACCTTACGTGAGTAAGGGTCGATCCCACGAGGATTGATGGATTAGTTAGACAAACAGAAAATAGTGTTGAGATGCAATATAAAAGACATTAAACAATATAAAGAATATTGAAGAAAGGCAAGTAAATATTTTGGGAAAAATATGGAGAAGATAGTTAAGGCTTCAGAGTTATCTATTTTCCTGGAATTATCTTTCTTACTAACTATTTTAATCATGTAGGATTTAATTTATGGCAAACTATATGTGACTAGACCCTAATTCCTTAGACCTTCCTAGTTTCCTCTAAAATTCATCAACAGCCAATTCCTTGGTCAATTAATTCCAATTAGAGAGTGATGATCAAATTCCAGTTTATATGCCACAATAACTCTAATTACCTAAAAATAAAAGGATTATATGTCACGTATCCCGAGATAATTAAAATTTAGGAGAATATGTTTTCAAGCTATTGTTCAAGTAAAGAGCTTTTCCAAGTTATACAAGAACTCAAATAGAAAGAGGGTCATACTTTCGTTCCACCCAAATTCATAAGATGAAGAGCGAAAACAATTCTTAAATTATAAAGCCATGCATAAATTAAAATAGAAAAAGTAATAAAATCAATCCATACAAATAGACAGAGCTGCTAACCTTAACAATGGAGGATCAGTTGCTCATGGTAGAATGTTATGGAATACGGAATGTAAATTTGGAATAGGATGGGATCCTCCCCAAGACCTCTCTAAAGGAAGGAAAGTTTCTCCCTTTTATAACTAATCTTAATAAATTTAAAATCTAAATTTTAAAATTAAAATAATATCTTTTTTTAGAATTCAAATTTGAATTTAAATTCGAATTAATTTAAATAATCAAGTCTTCAATGGATGGATGGGGACCACTTGTTTCGTCCATTCTACAACTTCTAATCTGTGTTTTCTGGGCTGAAAACTGGGTCAAAACATCCCAGAAATCGCTCCCAGCATTTTCTGCATTTTTCTGCACGTGGCGCATGTCACGTGTACGCGTCAGTCACGCGTATGCGTCGATGGTCTTTTTTGCGAGTCACGCTGACGCGTCGGTCACGCGCACGCGTCGCTGAGAAAATCTTCAAATCACGTGTACGCATCAGTCACGTGCACGCACCGCCATGGAAAGCTCCAAATTCACGCGCACGCATTAGGCACGCGTGCACGTCGCTCCTCGCTGCCATCTCCTTTGATTCTTGTGCTGCAGAAACTCCATCAAATCCAGCCGAATGCTACCTAAAATAAATAGTATTGCACAAAACTCAAAATAACATCCATAGTGGCTAAAATATAGTTATTTCTTAATTAAACCCAACAAATTACTTGCAAATTCACTAGGAAAAAATAGGAAAGATGCTCACGCATCACAACACCAAACTTGAATTGTTGCTTGTCCTCAAGCAACCAAAACTAATATAAGCTTAGGATGTGAATTTGCATGAGAATGAGAGTTCAATTAAGCCCATGTCTTCTTCTTATAATGGGGTTTACAACTGCAATCCTGAACAATTTTGGCATCTCACTTTATCCTTTGAAGTTCAGAATGATTGGCATCCATAGGAACTCAGAATTTAGATAATGTTATTGACTCTCCTAGTTCAGTATGTTGATTCTTGAACACAGCTACTTTATGAGTCTTGGCTGTGACCCTAAGCATTTTATTTTCCAGTATTACCACCGGATACATAAATGCCACAGACACATAACTGGGTGAACCTTTTCAGATTGTGACTCAGCTTTGCTAGAGTCCCCAGTTAGAGGTGCCCAGAGTTCTTAAGCACACTCATTTTTCTTTGAATCATGACTTTAACTGCTCAGTCTCAAGCTTTTCACTTGACACCTTCACGCCACAAGCACATGGTTAGGGACAGCTTGATTTTGCCGCTTAGCCCAGGATTTTATTCCTTTGGGCCCTCCTATCCATTAATGCTCAAAAGCCTTGGATCCTTTTTACCCTTTGCCTTTTAGTTTAAAGGGTTATTGGCTTTTTCTACTTGCTTTTTTTTCTTTTTTTTCTTTCTTTTTCTTTATTATTTTTTTCGCCATTTTTTTTTTGCAAGCTTCGTGGTTTTCACTGCTTTTTCTTGCTTCAAGAATCAATTTTATGATTTTTCAGATTATCAATAACATTTCTCTTTTTTATCATTCTTTCAAGAGCCAACAATTTTAACATTCATAAACTTCACTATAAAAAATATGCACTGTTCAATGAGAATTTTAACATTCAGAATCACAGAAAATACCACCACATCTAAGTAAATGAGACTACTCTAAAAATTAAACTCAAATTCTCATGCACTACATCTGTTCTTCTTTCTTTTTTGATTTTAAGCTTAGTGGGCAATACATGAGACATCTTTCAGAATTAAAGCACTTAACAGAAAAATTAAACTAGAACCTATGAATCTACTAATAGCGGATCATGCAGTAAACAAAATAAAGTAGTAGAAACCAGAACATAATATAATGAAAGTGGGAAGGAATAAAAAAATGAAAGGCACTCAACCACCTTAGTTATCCGAGCGGTCGTTTTATTCTTCAAGTTGTGCTCCTTTGTGAAGATGATTCACCTCCCTTAGTGCCATAAAATTAAACAGAAAACCCTTAAGCGAAGCGTCAACACCAAACTTAAAGGTTTGCTTGTCCTCAAGCAAAGAAGAACTGAAAACAAAAACAAATAGTAAGATGAAAAAAATATAAAAGAACAAGAGAGAATTAAGATTTGGGGGTGGATGATTTGAAATCAGGCACTGAGGGAGTTTAATTGGGCGTTGCATGCGACGCGGATGCGTAAGGCACGCGTAAGCGTGGATCGCATGAATTTCAAGTGACGCGTACGCGTTAGGGACGCGTATGCGTGGACGGCCAGGATGGAAAAACGACGCGGACGCGTCCCTCAAGGACGCGTCTGCGTGGTGGGGGTGTACAGTTCCATCCCCACACCAGCATAACTCTCTAGCCAAAACACCTTTTACGTCGATTTTACTCATCCACGCGTGCGCGTGCTTGACGCGTACACGTGGAGTGCCAAAATTGCAAACGATGCAGACGCGTCATAGACGCGTACGCGTGAGCATGTTTGTGCGCAAGGCACCATTCCTGCGCCACTCCCGCGTAACTCTCTATTCAATTTTATTTTTTCACGAACACACATATGACGCGTACACGTCAGCGACGCTTGCCCGTGATGTGTTCGTTTTTTTTTTTAGCCTGAGGTGTTCGGTTCCTGTGATAAAATAGCTGCATGATCAGAAAATTAGTAAGAACTTAATAAAAATCAAATAAGTAAGAAAACTACTACTAATAAAAATAAAACAAAATAAAGCTAAGAATGAAAAGGAATGATCACACCACAGTGGGTTGTCTCCCACCTAGCACTTTTAGTTAAAGTCCTTAAGTTGGACATGTGGTGAGCTCTTTGTCATGGTACCTTGTGCTTGTACTGATCCAGGAATCTCTACCAATGTTTGTTAATCCAATGGCCACTGGGATTCCAAACTAGGTGCATAACTCCTTCGAGCAAGTTGAAGCAAGTAACAAGACCCGTTGATTGTAAGAATGAATTCCAGGGTCCCAAACCTTGCTTTTACACCCGTCTTCTTGTGGATCACCATTGTTCCCACTGGGTGGCAAGCGATCTGAATTCTCACAGAGACATCCAAACAACTTTCTAGACCCATTCACTTGAGCTCTACACCAATCCTTGCACTTCAATTTGGAATATGCAACCATATTGACCCTTGCTTGACAACTCTTACCACTAACCATCTTCCTCTTACTCTTAATGCCACAAAGAGCTCTAAGTTGACCATCCGTTTCCAGTAGCCCATATTCAAGTGGGAACGTAAAGGTTAAGGATAGGAATTTTACCCACTTAAATATTGTATTGGATGGTGATGGCTTTGGGAGAAGTCTTGCAAGCTCCACTCCCTTGTGTTCTTCTTTGAATTCTTCCACTTCTTTGCAAGCTTCCTCAATTTCAACCTCTTCCTCTTGGTAGCTATCTTCTAATTCAATCTCTTCTTTATTACTTACCAAGGGCATGGGAGGTTGTGCATCTTCCTCTTCTTCCATGTGTGAGGATGGAAAGTTCTCTAATTCACTGGAGTATGAACTCCTTTGATTGATTTCCTCACTTTCTTCTATAGGATCTTGCATTATATCTCTTGGGAAGAAATTTGCTTGCTCCTCTTCCTGTGACTTGATAATTAACTGCACATGCTTCTCTATATTTTTGACACTTGTCTTTATATCCTGTAAGAATTCTTTCGTGAGAAGCTTAAGATCTGATGGTATTTGAGGTGAATAAGGAGGAGGTGATGGTTCTTGATAAGAGTAAAAAGAGGATGGCTCTTGGTAAGAATAGATAGATGGTGGTTCTTGATATGGGTAGAAAAATGATGGTTCTTGGTATGTATATGGAGATGGTGGTTCTTGATATGAATAGGGAGGTGGTGACCCTTGATAGTTAGAACATGGAACACTGAAGTTTCTTTGGTTTTTACTTTGCCAACCAAAATTTGGGTGGTTTTCCCATTCATAATGATATGAATCACTACTCAGGTGTGAGTAGTAACCCATATGATCTCTCTCCACTATTTTTCCTTAGCACAAAACACCAAAAAGGATTAAACGCACCATGTGGTAAACAGAAAAGTAAAGAAGAAAGAACAGAATTTTAAAAATTAAAATAAAAAAAATTAAAATAAAACTAATTAGGAAACACCAAACTTAATTTTAGAAATTAAGAGTAAAAAATAATGGCTTAAAATATTTTTATTTTTATTTTATTTATTTTTTTCGAAATTTTTTTAAATAATAAAAGAAAAAAATGAAAGAAAACGTAACAGGGGAGGGGGTTGCTAACGAGAAACAAGGAAATTTTTTTTTTCAAAAAATAATAAAATAATTTTTTTAAATAAAATTAAAATTAAAACACCTAATCTAAACAATCAAACAACTAATAGTTGTTAATCACAGTCACTCCCCGGCAATGGTACCAAAAACTTGATGCGGTATTTGTAACCCACTAACTTACTGGCAAGTGCACCGGGTCGTACCAAGTAATACCTTACGTGAGTAAGGGTCGATCCCACGAGGATTGATGGATTAAGCAACAATAGTGTTTGATAGGATTAGTTAGACAAACAGAAAATAGTGTTGAGATGCAATATAAAAGACATTAAACAATATAAAAAATATTGAAGAAAGGCAAGTAAATACTTTGGGAAAAATATGGAGAAGATAGTTAAGGCTTCAGAGTTATCTATTTTTCTGGAATTATTTTTCTTACTAACTATTTTAATCATGTAGGATTTAATTTATGGCAAACTATATGTGACTAGACCCTAATTCCTTAGACCTTCCTAGTTTCCTCTAAAATTCATCAACAACCAATTCCTTGGTCAATTAATTCCAATTAGAGAGTGATGATCAAATTCCAGTTTATATGCCACAATAACTCTAATTACCTAAAAATAAAAGGATTATATGTCACGTATCCCGTTAAATCCAGATAATTAAAATTTAGGAGAATATGTTTTCAAGCTATTGTTCAAGTAAAGAGCTTTTCCAAGTTATACAAGAACTCAAATAGAAAGAGGGTCATACTTCCGTTCTACCCATATTCATAAGATGAAGAGCGAAAACAATTCTTAAATTATAAATCCATGCATAAATTAAAATAGAAAAAGCAATAAAATCAATCCATACAAATAGACAGAGCTGCTAACCTTAACAATGGAGGACTAGTTACTCATGGTAGAATGTTATGGAATACGGAATGTAAATTTGGAATAGGATGGGATCCTCCCCAAGACCTCTCTAAAGGAAGGAAAGTTTCTCCCTTTTATAACTAATCTTAATAAATTTAAAATCTAATTTTTAAAATTAAAATAATATCTTTTCCTAGAATTCAAATTTGAATTTAAATTCGAATTAATTTAAATAATCAAGTCTTCAATGGATGGATGGGGACCACTTGTTTCGTCCATTCTGCAACTTCTAATCTGTGTTTTCTGGGCTGAAAACTGGGTCAAAATAGCCCAGAAATCGCTCCCAGTGTTTTCTGCATTTTTCTGCACGTGGCGCATGTCACGTGTACGCGTCAGTCACGTGTACACGTCGATGGTCTTTTCTGCGAGTCACGCTGACGCGTCGGTCACGTGCAGGCATCGCTGAGCAAATCTTCAAATCACGCGTACGCGTCAGTCACGCACACGTGTCGCCATCGAAAGCTCCAAATTCACGCGCACGCGTCAGGCACGCATGCTTGTTGCTCCTCGCTGCCATCTCCTTTGATTCTTGTGCTGCAGAAACTCTATCAAATCCAGTCGAATGCTACCTAAAATAAACAGTATTGCACAAAACTAAAAATAGCATCCATAGTGGCTAAAATATAGTTAATTCTTAATTAAACCCAACAAATTACATGCAAATTCACTAGAACAAAATAGGAAAGATGCTCACGCATCAATAACCAGCGAGCACCGACGCGCACGCATGGCTCACGCGAGAGCGCGGAATGGAGAAATTTGCAGCGATGCGTGCATGTGCCTGACGCGTACGCGTGGATTGGAGTCTACGCAAGGACGCGTGCGCGTGACTGACGCGAACGCGTGACACGCCAAAACAACCAGCGACGTGCACGCGTGACTGACGCGTACGCGTGACCTGCGCAATCTGCAGAAATAACAAAAAATGCTGGGGGCAATTTCGGGCCGAGTTTTGACCCAGTTTTCGACCCAGAAACACAGAATAGAGCCAGAAAACATGCAGAGACTCAACACACATTCACACATTCTCATTAGCGTAGTTTTAGGATTTTAGATCTGAATCTAGAGAGAGAATTACTCTTCCTCTAGGTTTTCTTTACATTCATAGTTTATTGCTTTTGATTTTGAATATTAAAGAGTCATCACCTCCGTTGAAGATACTATTCTAGTTTGTTATCTTACTCCCTATTTATTTATTCCATATTCTTAATTCTTGTTTAAAGTTACAATTGGATTATTTTCATGGATTGTTAATGAAAAGGATTACTTTTATTTTTAATTAAATTGCAATTATTGTCTATCATGTCTTTCTTTTATTCCCTTTTTAATTCTATGCAAGTAATTTTCATGTCAATGGAGTAGATTCCCTACTTGACATGGGGGTTGATTAAGAGGAGACACTTGAGTTGGAATGCTCAAGTGATTAGTTAAATTGGAAGTTGTTGGCTAATTCTGTATTTACTAACGCTAGACCTTCCCAAGGGAGAGGACTAGGATTTGCAAATAAGAGTTAGCTCAATCACTTGACTTTCCTTTATTTAGTAAGGGTTAACTAAGTGAAAATAACAACCTCTTTATACTACACTTGAGAAAATTCCAACAAGGATAGAACTTCCAATTAATCATTCCCCCAGTCAAGGCTTTTTATTTTGAATAATATAAATTCCTTTTAATTTTCATTGCACTTAATTACAATTATTTATTTTCTGTTATTCAACTCTCAAAATTCTCGGAAAACTCCTGATTAATAATTTAGTACCCTTTCTAGCAACTCGTTGGGAGACGACCTGGGACTCATACTCCCAGTATTTTTATTCTAAACTTTTGTGACAACCTTTCTAAATTGATGAGGCGGATTTTTGCTGGTTAAGAGCTATACTCGCAACGCTGTTCTATTATATTATAATCTCTTAATTGGCCTAATCTCTGCCATGAATCAATTTTTGGCGCCGTTGCCAGGGAGTTGCAATTGTGTGCTAAATTATTAATTAGTGTACATATTTTTTATTTTATTTGCATATTTTATTTTATTTTATTACCATGAGCTGTATGTTTCTTTCATTGAATGACGCGTTCTTTGCCTGATCCGAGCCTAGCCGCATTTGATCCTGAAATTGAAAGAACTATTTCACGTATTAGGCGAGCTCAGCGTCGGTTAACCTCTGAGGGTGGTGAACTGATTGTTATCGATTCACCAGTCTCATCTGAGGGCGAATCTGAACCGCCATCTGAGGAAGAAACAAGCTCCTTTACTATTGATTCAGTTGATTCACGTGCAGATAACATGGCAGCACCTAGGAGGATTACTCTCCAGGAGCCTATCAAGTACCTCAGGGATTTTCAGACAGCCTGTTCTACTGTTAGGCGTCATGGTGCAAATGAAACTTCTATTATGTTAACCGTCTTCCCGTTTTCTCTTGAGGGAAAGGCGAGGGAGTGGTACTACTCCCAACCTGAAGCAACTGTCACCAACTGGGATACGCTCATGAAAGAATTCTTGGAAAAATACTTTCCAGCTGAAGTTACAGATAGATTGAGGAAAGAGATCTCCTGCATTGTTCAAGGAGAATCAAAGACTCTTTATGAGTACTGGGAGCGCTTTAAGAACCTTCTGGACGTATGCCCCAATCACATGATTGACAGGCTAGTGTTGATCAGCTACTTCACTCAAGGCATGAAGCCTCGGGATAAAACTACACTGGATGGTGCTAGTAATGGTTCTCTGAAGAAGTACAAGACCGCAGGTGAAGCATGGCAACTAATCAGTGACTTATCTGAGTCCACTAGAAATCACAGGCACAGGAGCAGCCACTCAAAGGCTGTTGCAGAGGTTTCCTCTAGCAGTGAGACTACTGCTCTTACACAGAGTATATGTGAAATGACCAATCTACTGAAGCAGATGCAGTTGAATCAACAACAAACTCAGCCTTCCCCACCACAACAAAGCCAACAGTTAGTCCTCCAAAGAGTATGCAGAATCTGTGCTGATTATAGTCATTATACTGATGAATGCCCGCAGCTCCAACAAGAAGACAACACTGTGGCAGCTACTCATAACTTCTATGACCGCCCGAATCAAGGATACAATCAACAAGGCGGCAACTACAACCAAGGTGGGAACTATAATCAAGGATGGCAGGACAACTCTAACCAGGGTTGGAGAGATAATTCCAACCATGGCTGGAGGGACAACTATAACAGAGGAGGCAGAGACAACCAAGGAAACCAGAGGTGGAATAACAACAGACAGCAGAATCAGAACCAACCTTACAGAGCACCTCACCTGAGGCAGTCACAAGGACCCCAGCACAACTAACAACAGGCCCCTCAGATCACTTATCCTACTTCCTCATCAAATGACGAGATGCTTCGTTCTCTTGCACAAGGACAACAAGACTTGCAGACTACACTGAACTCTACTTTAAATGGTCTGAATGCCACTTTACAAGCTCTCGTCTCTCGAATAGATTCATTACCTGCTTCCACCAACCAGCCTTCAAGCTCCAGTAGAATTCCTTCTCAACCCTCACCTAACCCTAAGGGTGGCATCAATGCCATCACTTTTAGGTCCGGAACCACACTGTAAGAGAGGAATCATGAGGAGCCAAGCCCACTAGAACATGCCCCAGTTAAAGATATAGTTGAAGTGGAAGATGCTGAAGAGGAAGAGGAAGTACAAGACATAGATGAACAAGACAAGGTTGAAAAAGAAGTAGCTCAGCCAAGGAATGGAGCACCAAAGGATGCAGAAGCTACAAGTGATGCCATTCCTATCCCATTTCCACACCTTGCAAGGAAGTCCAGAAAGCATATGGAACTTGATCCCAAAATGGTAGAAATTTTCAAAAAGGTTGAGGTAACTGTTCCCCTTTTTTATGTTATTCAACAAGTACCTTAATATGCGAAGTTTCTAAAAGATTTATGCATACATAAAGATAAAATTAATGAATTAGAAACTATTCATTTAGGTAGTTCTATATCTGCTTTAATGGGAGGTATACCTGAAAAATGTAGTGATCCAGGTCCATGCATGGTTAACTGTACCATTGGAGGTGTAATATTTTCTGACTGCATGTGTGATTTAGGAGCGTGTGTTAGTATAATACCATTGTCTATATATGATACTTTGAGGCTCCCTCCCTTAAAAAGGTCGGCAGCTCGTTTTGTGTTAGCAGATAAAAGCATTATTACAGTAGTTGGAATTGCTGAAGATGTATTAGTGAGCATTAAGGGGCTCACATTTCCCATTGACTTCTATATCCTGGAAATGCCCTCTAATGACTCAGGAAGACCATCATCAATCCTGCTTGGAAGACCATTCCTAAAGACTTCGAATTTCAAGCTGGATGCATTCTCAGGAACTTACTCCTTTGAGATAGATGGCAGAGCAGTGAGTTTCAGTTTAAATGAAGCTATGAAGCACCCTATGGAAGATCATTCTATCTTCCAGTGTGACATCATTGATGAAACTGTAGCTGAAGTTCACCAAGAAGACGTAGAAGAGAAGCACATGGAGCAAGGTCCAAGTGTGGGGACACCCTCTGAACATAATGAAGACACTTTGCCATTATCACTAGTTCCAGATAATCCAGAGCCTAGCCATGAGCAGAAATTAGAATTGAAGCCCTTTCCTCCACACCTCAAGTATGCTTACCTTGAAGATAATCAGAAATTCCTAGTTATCATTGCAAGGGAACTCACTTCCCAACAAGAGGAGCAACTGCATAGTGTGCTGAGAAAACACAAGAAAGCAATTGGATAGAGCTTGGCGGATATAGTAGGCATCAGCCCTCAAGTTTGTGAGCACATAATATATTTAGAAGATGGGGCAAAGCTTATCTGTCAACCCCAGAGAAGATTGAATCCCACCATCTTAGAAGTTGTCAAGAAAGAAGTGACCAGGCTACTTGAAGCAGATATTATCTACCCCATTTCAGACAGCAAATGGGTCAGTCCAGTAAAAGTGGTGCCCAAGAAGTCTGGAGTCACAACAGTAAGGAATGAGCATGGAGAACTCTTAACAACTAGAGTGCAGAATTCATGGAGGGTTTGCATTGACTATAGGCGTCTCAACCAAGCTACTCGCAAGGATCACTACCCCTTGCCATTAATTGATCAGATGCTTGATCGCCTATCAGGTAAATCCCATTACTATTTTTTAGATAGTTATACATGCTATTTTCAAATTCATATAGCTCCTGAAGATCAGAAGAAGACTACTTTTACATGTCCTTTTGGAACGTATGCATATAAGAGGATGCCTTTTGACTTATGTAATGCACCAGCTACTTTCCAAAGATGTATGATGAGTATCTTTTCAGATCATATTGAGATCTGTATGGAAGTTTTTATGGATGATTTTAGCGTTTATGGTGATTCCTTTAGCTTTTGCTTGGATAGTTTAGCTAGAGTATTAGACAGGTGTGTTATTTCAAACCTTGTATTGTATTTTGAAAAATGTCATTTTATGGTAAAACAAGGGATTGTTCTAGGACATGTTGTTTCTAATACTGGTATTTCTGTAGATCCATCAAAGGTATATGTCATTTCTAGTTTACCTTACCCCTCCTCTGTGAGGGAAGTCTGTTCGTTCCTTGGCCATGCAGGTTTTTACAGGAGATTCATTAAGGACTTCAGTAAGGTAGCATTGCCTTTATCCAGACTACTGCAGAAAGATATTGAGTTCGAGCTCAGTGAGGATTGCATGTAAGCATTTGATAAGCTGAAGATCGCCCTGACTCAAACTCCAATTGTGAGAGGACCAGACTAGAGCCAACCATTTGAGATTATGTGTGATTCCTCCAACCATGCAGTGGGAGTGGCGCTGGCTCAGCGCAAAGGTAAGGATCCTTTCGTAATTGCTTATGCGTCTAAGACCTTAGACGCTGCTCAGTCTAATTACACTACTACTGAAAAAGAGCTTCTTGCTATTGTTTTTACTCTGGATAAATTTCGAGCCTATTTACTTGGTACTAAGGTAGTAGTGTACTCAGACCATGCAACTCTAAAATATCTATTAGCTAAAAAAGAGTCCAAACCAAGGTTAATACGTTGGATACTGTTGCTGCAAGGGTTTGATTTAGAAATTAAGGATAGGAGCGGTAACCAGAATTTAGTGGCAGACCACTTGAGTCGCCTTGAGCACATTAAGGATGACTCCACTCCTATTAATGATACTTTTCCATTTGATAGCTTGCATGTAGTATCTGAAGTAGTTCCTTGGTATGCACCTGTAGCTAATTATCTAGTTAGCCATACTTTCCCTCCCAATTTCACTAAGCATCAAAGGGACAAGCTGAAAAGCAAGTCTAAATATTATATATGGGATGACCCATATTTGTGGAGGTGTGGTGCTGACCAGATAATTAGAAGATGTGTACCCTAATCAGAATTCCAGTCCATTTTAGAGGCCTGCCACTCTTTTGAGAGTGGAGGACATTTTGGCCCTCAAAGAACAGCTAGAAAAATCTTAGACTGTGGATTCTGGTGGCCTACTCTTTTTAAAGATGCTGCTGTTTTTTCTGTAAATCTTGTTCCCCATGCCAAAGGTTTGGTAATATATCCAAGAGAGATGAGATGCCTCAACAGATTATACTATTCTATGAAATTTTTTATGTTTGGGGTATTGACTTCATGGGTTCATCTCCAAACTCTAGTGGTTACCTTTACATACTGTTAGCAGTAGATTATGTCTCTAAAGGAAGCTGCAACTAGCAGAATTAGAGAACCTTCACCGAGAAGCATATGACAACTACAGGCGATACAAAGAGAAAATGAAGGCTGTCCATGACAAGCACATAAAAAGGAGAGAATTCAGACCAGGGGAGTTAGTTCTTCTTTATAACTCCAGACTGAGGCTCATGCCAGGAAAGCTGAGATCAAGATGGAAAAGTCCCTACAGAGTAGAAAAGGCAGAGCCATACGGAGTTTTTCACCTGCATCATCCTACTAGCTCCAAATTCATCAAGTTCAATGGACATCGCCTAAAGCTTTATCATGGTGAGAAGATGAAGGATCACAAAGAGCTAGAGGTTTTCCTCTTGGAAGACCCACCAACAGAAGCAGAATGAGCCTGAAGACCGTCCAACTTAAGGACGTAAAAGCAAAGTGCTAGGTGGGAGACAACCCACCATGGTATGATCATTTTGTTTCAGTCTTAGTTTTGTTTTATTTTATTCCACTTTATTTTTCTTAGTGACTCTTCTCAAAATCTCTGCATATAGTCTGCATTTGCATTTGCATTCTGCATATATAAAAAAAAATTCACAGGACGCACTAGCGTCACTAACACGTCCGCATCATATGTGCATTCGAAGCAAAGGAGAAAAGAAGCAGAGAGTCATGCTGGAGCATGGCTGGAGGCGTGCCTTAGGCATAAACATGCCCACGTGAACGCGTCACTGACGCGTCTGCGTCACTTCAAAAATCAGCCCTCCACGTGTGCGCGTCACCCACGCGCACGCGTGACCCTGCAAAATCGACGTAAAGAGGTATATGGCAGAGAGTTATGATGGAGTGGGGCTGGAATGGTGCTGGAAGCAGAAATCCTATCACGCGCACGCGTCCTCCACGCGTACGCGTCATTTTTCAAAGTAAGGCCATTCACGCATGCGTGTCACCCTAAATTTTGGCAATGTGCATATGAAACAGAGAGTTGTGCGTGCGCGAGGCTGCACTCACGCCAATAGCACAAATCAGGTCACGCGTGCGCGTCACCCACGCATACGCGTCACTTGAAAATTAAAATAGCGCCAACCACGCGATCGCGTGCTGACCTACGCCAGAATTCCTATCTTTTCTTTCCCAATCCTAATTTTTTCTTTTCCTTCTTATTTCTTTCTTCCTCCTTCTCACTTTTTACTTTCTCCCCCCTTCTTTTTTCACATCCATTATCAAAGTATTTTTTTCTTTTCTTCTTCCCTCTTTACTTTTTCATTATTATTTTTATTTATATTTTCTTCTTCTTTTTCTTTTTACTTTCATTATTTATGTTTTCTTTGTCTTTCTTTTTCTTTTTACATTCTTTTAATTGGTGTTAGAAATTTTATTGGGTGATTGTTTTCTACTATATTTTGCTTGTGGATTATTATTAAGGAATTGTTTGACAATTATTAATTATCTTAGGGTTGCTTGCATGTTCAATTTAATACTTTCAATAACATATTTACCATGCATGCTAAGTGTTTGTGAAAAAGTCCGTATGGTATTGTGCATTTTTAAATTATTCTATTCTTCTACTCTAATGCATGCTTTTCACAAAATCCCTTTTTATATATTATTGATTAAATATAATTGTCAATACAAACAGGTTGTTAGTTTGAAACACTTGATAATCAAATTGGGCAATTAATGCTTGATCTATGCTACTCATGCCTTTGCCAGCATGCCAATAAACATCTTGCATCTACTTGCCATAACATGCACTTGCTATATTTCCATTGATGAACTTATCACATGTAGTCGCAACCATGTGTTAACGACATCCTTCTTTTCCGTGCATTGATTATCACTTGTACCATCCTCTTCCTTGCTCTAACCCTTAGTTTTAAAGTTACTTTCTTTTTTCCTTTTCAAGATGGCCACCAAGAAAGGTAAAGAGAAAGCTACTCCCAAACCACCGGCAAGGAAAGGAACAAAAAGAGCACTAGCTACGGAGCCATCTTCAACAGCAGTAAAGCCCTCAACAAAGCGAATCAAGAGGATCATCAAGGTCGATGAAAAAGATCAAGCCTTTCCAGTAAAGGACACTGCGCGGTTCACTAACCGCTACTGTGAGCAGATGTTCCCCATCCTAGCTGAGAGGAACTATAATAATGAGTACCTTCTCATCCTCCCGACCAACATTGTTGATTTTGTTGAGCTCCGAATTGAACGAAGACAATGGGGATTCCTACGGAGACAGCCACGGTAGGTCAATCTTTCATGCGTAGTTGAATTCTACTCAAACTTTCACGTGCCAACCCTACAATCTGTCTATGTCCGTCAGAAGCAAGTCCCCATAACTGAAGAAGCTATTCAGCAACCTTTAGATCTTCTACCTACTCCAAAAGGATTGGACACATTCCAAAAAGTCTCTTTCAAGCGCTAGACATACCAATTTGACTGGGACGCCATTCTCAGAATTATAGCACAACCTGGCAGCAGATGGATCTATGGATACCATCAATCCCGACCAAAGGGAATATTGGCTTCAGTACTCACCTTGGAAGCTCGAGTATGGGCACAGATTATGTCCCATTACGTCTTTCCGAGCACTTATGAGTCCTCCTTCACTGCAGATATGGCTGTTTTACTCTGGTGTATCCTTACAGACCAGCCTCTCAATTTACCAAGACACATCCGGAATGCTATGGGACACGTACAGATTGTGGGTAACCTACCTTTTCTCGCCTTGGTTTCAGATCTAGTCTCAGCAGCCGGAGTCTCCTACAGAGCTGGGGACACCAAGGCCATGATTCCACGGGATGATCAGTACGTCCCTAACAGGAAGTATATCAGACCTCCAACAGCCACTACTAGCCGGACTGCAGAACCAGCGAAAGATATCCCTTCTTCTTCCACATCACAAGCACCTTCAACAAACCAACTGCTCTATTAGATACTTGAGAAATTGGACCGGCTTGACCAGCAAGGAAAGCAAAGAGAGCACTGTAACAAGCGCCGATTTACATACCTCAAGGAGCTGCTTGTTGGTAACCACCCTGATAAACCATTATTTTATGATTTATATTGTGTTTAATTGAGTGGTTTTATCAAGTCTTTACCCACTTATTCATATGAATAGCATGACATTACAATTCCTTCGCAAAATTGTTCCATGGTTGAAAACTTGCTTCCTAGAGATCTTTTAATCATACATTTTAACTCTCCTTTATCCCATTTGATGCCATTATCTGTGTGTGTTAAGTGTTTCAGGCTTCATAGTGCAGGAATGGCTTAGAGAATGGAGAGGAAGCTTGCGAAAATTGAAGGAACACAAGAAACTAAGGAGATGACCAGCGAACAATGACGCGAGCGCATGGCTCACGCGAGCGCGCGAAAAGAAGAAATCACAGCGACGCGAAAGCGTGCCTGACGCAAATGCGTGGATTGAAGTATGCACGAATGACGCGAACGCGTGAACGAAGCGAATGCGTGACAAGAAAAATCACAGAATCACGCGAACGCGTAAATGACGCATACGCGTGACCTGCGCGATCTGCAAAAAAATAATAGAATACGCTGGGGACAATTTCGGGCCATATTTTGACCCAGTTTTGAGCCCAGAAAAGCAGACTAAATGTAGGGAACATGCAGAAACTCAACAGGCATCCACACACATTCAGATACTTCGATATCAGGATTACTTTTAGATCTGAATCTAGATTAGCTTTACATTAGTAGTTTATGCTTTTGCTTTGGATTTTTGGATGCTGAAGAATCATTACCTCCGTGAAGACACTACTTTAGGTTGTTTCCTTATTCCTTTATTTTTTATTAGTTGCTCATTGACCATATTCAATTAAGTATGTTGCATTTTGAATTTATTGATATATAAAGTTACTTTTAATTTTAATTAATTTTAATTCTCTATTTTATTCTATTTAGTTTATTATGTCTTCTTATATTTTTATGAATATTAATTCCATGTCAATGGAGAAGATCTTCTACTTGACATGGGGGTTGATTAAGAGGAGACACTTGAGTTGGAACGCTCAAGTGCTTAGTTAAATTGAACATTGTTGGCTAATTCTATATCTACTAACGCTAGGATCTGCGGATAAGAAGCAGTCCAATCACTTGACTTTCCTTTACTCAGTAAGGGTTAACTAAGTGAAAACAACAACCGCTTTACATGACATTTGAGAAGATTCCAACAAGGATAGAACTTCTGATTAATTAACTCCCCAGTCAAGGCTTTTTATATTAATAATAATTCTCAATTTTATTACTTTAATTTACAATTATTTTAATTACTTATTATCCAATTCAAACCTTCTGGAAAATTTCTAATTGATAAATTAGCACTCTTTCCTACAACTCGTTGGGAGACGACCTGGGACTCATACTCCTAGTATTTTTAATTTTAATTTTTGTGACAACCTAGTGCACGAAATTGTGATCTCAACTGCGCCAACAGCTTGGTACGCACAATCGTAATCTCAACTCTTTTTCACAACTCCGCACAACTAACCAGCAAGTGCACTGGGTCGTCCAAGTAATAAACCTTACGTGAGTAAGGGTCGATCCCACGGATATTGTCGGCTTGAAGCAGGCTATGGTCATCCTTGCAAATTTTAGTCAGGCAGATTGAAATGGTTATAAAGTTTTGATAATTAAAACATAAATAAAATATAAAATAAGATAGAAATACTTATGTAATTCATTGGTGGGCTTTCAGATAAGCGTATGAAGATGCTTTGTTCCTTCTGAACCTCTGCTTTCCTACTGTCTTCATTCAATCATTCGTACCCCTTTCCATGGCAAACTGTATGTTGGGGGATCACCGTTGTCAATGGCTACCATCCGTCCTCTCAGTGAAAATAGTCCAAATGCGCTGTCACCGCACGGCTAATCATCTGTCGGTTCTCACTCATGTTGGAATAGGATCCATTGATCCTTTTGCGTCTGTCACTACGCCCAACACTTGCGAGTTTGAAGCTCGTCACAGTCATCCCTTCCCAGATCCTACTCGGAATACGACAGACAAGGTTTAGACTTTCCAGATCTCAGGAATAGCCACCAATAATTCTAGCCTATACCACGAAGACTCTGATCGTGAACCAGGAGGCTAAGAGATATGCATTCAAGCTTGTTTTTATGTAGAACGGAAGTGTTTGTCAGGCACGCATTCATAAGTGAGAATGGTGATGAGTGTCACTTGATCATCACATTCATCATGTTCTTGTGTGCGAATGAATATCTTAGAATAAGAATAAGCTTGAGTTGAATAGAAAAACAATAGTACTTTGCATTAATTCATTAGGAACAGTAGAGCTCCACACCTTAATCTATGGGGTGCAGAAACTCCACCGTTGAAAATACATAAGTGAAAGGTCTAGGCATGGCCGTGAGGCCAGCCTCCATTGTCTAAGGACTAAATGTTCCAAAGATGTGAAATAAATCTCTAGAAGTAGTTTTTATACTAAACTAGTAGCTAGGGTTACAGAAAATAAGTAACTAAGTGCAAATAGTGCAGAAATCCACTTCCGGGGCCCACTTGGTGTGTGCTTGGGTTGAGCATTGAAGCTTTCACGTGTAGAGACTCTTCTTGGAGTTAAACACCAGGTTGCAGCCTGTTTGTGGCATTTAACTCTGGTTTGTAACCTATTTCTGGCGTTTAACTTCAGAATAGAGCAGGAAGTTGGCGTTTGAACGCCAGTTTGCGTCATCAAAACTCGGGCAAAGTATAGACTATTATATATTGCTGGAAAGCCCTAGATGTCTACTTTCCAAGGCAATTGAGAGGGCGCCAATTAGGTTTCTATAGCTCCAAAAAATCCACTTCGAGTGCAGGGAGATCAGAATCCAACAGCATCTGCAGTCCTTTTTCAGCCTCTGAATCAGATTTTTACTCAGGTCCCTCAATTTCAGCCAGAAAATACCTGAAATCACGAAAAAATACACAAACTCATAGTAAAGTCCAGAAATGTGAATTTTTCTTGAAAACTAATAAAAACATAGTAAAAACTAACTAAATTATACTAAAAACTACCTAAAAATAATGCCAAAAAACGTATAAATTATCCACTCATCACAACTCCTTTTAAATTGAGAAGGCAGATCTTAGTTGGTTAAGAACTGTACTTGCAATGCAATTCATTTATTAAATTTCTTAACTGGTCGATTTCCGCCACCATCAATTTTTGGCGCCGTTGCTGGGGAATTGCAATAGTGTGTTAGATTATTAATTAGTGTACATATTGTTATTTTTATTTACGTATTTTATTTTTATTTTGTTACCATGAGCTATATGCCTTTCTCATTGAATGACGCGTTCATTTCCTGATCCGAGCTTAGCCGCTTTTGATCCTGAAATTGAAAGAACTCTTTCACGTATTAGGTGAGCTCGACGTCGGTTAGCCTCTGAGGGTGGTGAAGTGATTGTTATCGATTCACCAGTCTCATCTGAGGGCGAATCTGAACCGCTATCTGAAAGCGAGACAAGCTCCTTTACTACTGATTCAGTTGATTCACGTGCAGGTAACATGGCAGCACCTAGGAGGATTACTCTCCAGGAAACTGGAGCCCCAGATTTTTCGCTGCAACTCGTTGGGAGACGACCTGGGACTCATACTCTCAGTATTTTTAATTTTAATTTTTGTGACAACCCCTTTTAAATTGAGAAGGCAAATCTTAGTTGGTTAAGAACTATACTTGCAACGCAATTCATTTATTAAATTTCTTAACTGGTCGATTTTCGCCACCATCACACCCACCTGAAGAAGACCCAGACACCCCGGACTCCACCTCATTTACCAGCACAGGGAGCCATGACGGTCCCGATTGTGGAGATGCTGCTACCAGCCCCCCTTTGTTCCTAACTGATGGCACCGAGGATGGTGCCAAGCTTTAAGTGTGGGGAGGTCGGTCAGTACCTGACTTCCAGAGGTAAATTCTCTTTCTTAACACTAATAAATTAGTTATTTTTCTTTTGTTTAGGATAGGATAAATTGCATAGTAATAGGTATTTGCGTGCATGTTCTAATTGGTTGAAAAATAATAAGTTTCTTTTCAAAGACTCTATTTTGAAAAATTTCACTAATTTAAATCAAAACCTTTGTGTTAAACTTGTTTGAAGATTGCAAATTGGAACATGGTTTAAAGCTAGAACACACAACCTGTGAGACTTGAGCTTAATTACATAGTTACATTATTTAACCATAATATTTTATTCGTATGTGTTTACTTCTCTATGATTGTAATCTATATTTTGTTCCATCCTATATGTCCAATGTTTAATGTGTTATATGCATGCATATGATTGAGGCCATTATTTGATTATTAACTCACTTATCCCAAATAGCCTACCCTTTCAATTACCTTTGTTAGCCACTTTGAGCCTTTTTATCCCCCTTGTTTTATATTTTACCACATCACTAGCCTTAAGCAGAAAAACAAATTAAATACCCCAATTGAATCATTCGTTAGCTTAAGATAGAGATTGTGTGTTAACTAAGTATGGAAAAACTGTGGAAACATGGGTTAATAAGGGAATATGTTATGTTTTTACAATTGATAAAATATTAGGAATTTGGGTACCTACTCATGTAAGACCAGAAAAATTAAAATCCACGTGTATTGATAGTGTTATGTTTATTTTTTATGCTTCAAAAAAATTCAAAAAAAAATATATTCAATAAATAAATAAATGAATAAGGGGACAAAAATTACCCCAATGCTAAGTTAAGTTAATAAAAGATCAATGCATGTGTGATATAAGTTAAGAGAAAAGTTGATGCATGAGTATGTGATTCAAAAGTGGAAAAATTTTGGGTAGCTAGGCATAAATTTAAAAGAATGTAGAGTATGTATAGGTAAGAGCTTAGGTTAATCAAGGATTCAATTTATAGCTCACTTAGCCATATATATACCCTCACCCTTACCTTAGCCCCATTACAACCTTGAAAAGACCTCATGATGTTTCCATTGGTACATTAAATATTTGTTAATTGGTTAGGTGAAGAACAAGGTTTAGAAAGCATGACTAGAGAAGACTAGAGTAATTACCCTATACACTTGAGTGATTAGAGTGCACATATACTATCAGTGAGGGTTCAAAGCTTGATTCTATGTTCCCTGCTTTCATGAGCTGTCTTCTTACAAGTTTACTTGTTTTTACTTTATGATTGTAATTAGTGATATTTGATTTCTATTTGTCTTGAAGAAATTATTTACTTTTAACCAAGTAGGCAAAATCATTTTAGCATATAGTTGCATTCACATACATAGGTTGCATTGCATTGCATGAGTCTTACTTTTTTCTACTCATCTATTTTATCTCCTTGAGCTAAGCATGAGGACGTGCTAATGTTTAAGTGTGGGAAGGTTGATAAACCACTATTTTATGGTTTATCTTGTGTTTAATTGAGTGGTTTCATCAAGTCTTTACCTACTTATTCATATGATTTGCATGATTTTACAATCCCTTCCTAGTTTTGTTTTATGGTTGAAAACTTGCTTCCTAGAGATCTTTAATTAGTATATTTTAATTCTCCTTTATACCATTCGATACCATGATCCGTGTGTTAAGTGTTTTAGGCTTTATAGGGCAGGAATGGCTTAGAGAATAGAGAGGAAGCTTGCAAAAATGGAATAAACACAAGAAACCAAGGAGATAACCAGCGAGCACCGACACACACGCATGGCTCACGCGAGCACGCGGAATGGAGAAATTTGCAGCGACGCGTGCGCGTGCCTGACGCGTACGCGTGGATTGGAGTCTGCACAAGGACGCGTGCGCGTTACTGACGCCAACGCGTGACACGCCAAAATAACCAGCGACGCGCACGCGTGACTGACGCGTACGCATGACCTACGCAATCTGCAGAAATAACAGAAAACGCTGGGCACAATTTCGGGTCGAGTTTTGACCCAATTTTTGGCCCAAAAACACAGAATAGAGCCAGGGAACATGCAGAAACTCAACACACATTCACACATTCTCATTAGCGTAGTTTTAGGATTTTAGATCTGAATCTAGAGAGATAATTACTCTTCCTCTAAGTTTTCTTTACATTCATAGTTTATTGCTTTTGCTTTTGGATATTAAAGAGTCATTACCTCCGTTGAAGATATTATTCTAGTTTGTTTTCTTACTCCCTATTTATTTATTCCATATTCTTAATTCTTGTTTAAAGTTACAATTGGATTATTTTCATGGATTATTAATGAAAATGATTACTTTTATTTTTAATTAAATTGCAGTTATTGTCTATCATGTCTTTCTTTTATTCCCTTTTTAATTCTATGCAATTAATTTTCATGTCAATGCAGTAGATTCCCTACTTGACATGGGGGTTGATTAAGAGGAGACACTTGAATTGGAATGCTCAAGTGATTAGTTAAATTGGAAGTTGTTGACTAATTCTGTATTTACTAATGCTAGACCTTCCCAAGGAAGAGGACTAGGATTTGCGAATAAGAGTTAGCTCAATCACTTGACTTTCCTTTATTTAGTAAGGGTTAACTAAGTGAAAATAACAACCTCTTTATACTACACTTGAGAAAATTCCAACAAGGATAGAACTTCCAATTAATCATTCCCCCAGTCAAGGCTTTTTATTTTGAATAATATAAATTCCTTTTAATATTTATTGCACTTAATTACAATTGTTTATTTTCTGTTATTCAACTCTTAAAATTCTCAGAAAACTCCTGATTAATAATTTAGTACCCTTTCTAGCAACTCGTTGGGAGTCGACCTGGGACTCATACTCCCAGTATTTTTATTCTAAACTTTTGTGACAACCTTTCTAAATTGATGAGGCAGATTTTTGCTGGTTAAGAGCTATACTCGCAACGCTGTTCTATTATATTATAATCTCTTAATTGGCCTAATCTTTGCCACGCATCAGTGGCAAAGTAAAGTTTTAGGAAAGGTGCTGCCAAAATTTTTATAAGAATTTTGGAAATATTATTTTAGTTAATTGGGATTGAAGAATTGTTTTATTTGATTTTGACTCATTTAGAAAAGACTTATGCTTTTTGTTTGATTAAAGAATTTCATTTGGAGGGGTTTGTGGTAAATTTAAAAGTAATTAATTTTTTTATTGAATAATTCCATTTTATGGTGTTTTGGAAAGGTTAAAGTGTTTGAATTTTGATTTAGCAAAATGGAACGATTTCCAAGCCTTTAGGAATGTTTTAAATTTAAGAATGAAATTGAAATTCAGTTTTGGTAATTTGATTAACTCAAAAATGAGTTTACTTCTGTAATTCCAATTAAAGAATCATGATTTCAGGATTTTAACGAACTTATAGTAATGAGGTTGATTTTTCAAAATAAACCAAAAATGAGATTTGGTTGTCGCTCCCTTAAAGTCTTGAGACTCTGTCGTGGAGTTTAATTAATAAATAATTTTTTAGTATTTTGAAAGAGGTTTAAACCTGATTTGGTGAATGATGACGGATTGGAGAGATTGAGAATACCCTCCGAGTTATATGTTATATTCGTGAGTGAAGATTTTAACGAGATGAGGATTGAGAAGTGTGATGGACACTATATCCCAGAATGAATGGACTAGTTGAGGTAGAGGATTCCCTCTCTTATGTTGTGATTATGAATAAAGAGGCAATAAAATTTATGTTGTGAGGGTAGTGTTTTATCCTACTCACGGAATGATGAGTTTTGATAAAGATATAGATCATTATGCTTGCGAGGTGTACACATCTGAAAGAGCAAATTTCTCGCACGATCTAGAATTTTCTCAAATAAATTCCCGTTGTAAGTATAGCTTCTAAATCGACAAGAATTCCTTTCTTACAAAAGTTTTGTTTGTCACTAAAGCAAACCCAATAAAAATAAATAACCGAAGTATTCAAACCTCAGATCGTCTCTCAAGGAATTGCAGGGCAGTGTGATTTAATATTGGTTATGGAAAATTGTATTTTTGGGTTTTTGAAAGAAGGAACAGGTAATTTAAATGGCAAAAAAATAAATTACTAATTATAAAAATCTCTTGGCAAGGTATAAGAAATTGAGGTCCTATCCTAACTATCCTTATCAGGTGTGACAAGAATTGGATTTTGCTCCCACTTTTATTAACCTTCACTAACAAAGGAAAGTCAAGTGGACTAATTAATTTGCTCCTCAGGTCCCAGTCAACTCATATGGAAAGACTAGAGTTATTGGAGTACAAATTAATCAGCAAAGAATTCCAATTTCAATCAACAACTGAGTTTGATAATTCAAGTGTTACTAATTACTCAACCAAAACAAGAGGGAAAATAAATCTAAGTTGAAAGCAATCATAAAATAGAATAAAACAATTATTAATCTGAAATCCCTCAAAATATATTAATTAAGAAAATCATAACATGAATGGTTCATAAGTCAAATTGGAACATTAACAAGTAAAAGTATTGGAATAAATAAAAATAAAGGAGAAACATTAATTGAAGGAAAATATTGAACCTGATATTGAAGTGGTAAAAATAAAAGGAATCCTAATCCTAAACCTAAGAGAGAGGAGAGAACCTCTCTCTCTAAAAACTACATCTAATCCTAAAATTTTGAATTATGAATGTTGTATTCTCTATCTCTTTTCATTCCTCCATTCTCTGACTTATATTCTGTGTTTCTGGCTTGGATTTGGGCCGAAAAAGGGTTCAGAAATCGCTGGGGGCATTTTCTGCAGATTCTTGTACGTGGCGTCTGTCACGCGTCCGCGTGGGTCATGCGTTCGTGTCATCTGGGAGTTTTCCTTGTCACGCGTTGGTCACGCGTCCGCGTTATTTGCGTTCTGCTCAAGGCACGCGTCCGCGTCATCCACGCGTTCGCGTCGCTACTATTTCGCGCTAGGCACGTGTTCGCGTCGTCCATGCGTTCGCGTCGCTGCCTTTTCTTCAAAACTCTATTTTTGTGTTTTCCTTCCATTTTTGTATGTTTCCTTTCTGTCCTTTAAGCCATTCCTGCCCTATGAGATCTGAAAATACTTAACACACATCACGGCATCGAATGGTAATTAAAGGATAATTAAATTTAATATTTTTAAAGCATAGGAAACATGTTTTTCACTTATATCATAAAATAGGGAAGAGAAAGTAAAACCATGCAATTTACATGAATAAGTGGGTGAAGAATTAATAAAACACTCAATTTGGGCACAAAATATATCATAAAATATGGGTTTATCAACCTCCCCATACTTAAACAATAGCATGTCCTCATGCTAAATCCAAGAGAAAGGGTAAAGTTAGAATGGTGGAATCTTATGCAATGCAATTTATTCTGAATGCAATCTACCTATATGAATCATGCAATTTTAATTATCATCCACCTATATATATAAATCTTGCATGTGGTTAATTTGATTCATATTTTCAAGGAATTTATATATATATATATATATATAGCCAAACCTAAATATTTGTTAAAGCACTTTCACAATTGAGTTGGGTAAAAACAATTCACAAACTTGCAAGACAATTAAACAATTAAGCAAAGATATATGGTGATGAGCTATTGAACCCTCACTGGATTTTGTGTTTTCTCTCTAGTCACTCAGTGTTTGGGGTTAATCACTCTATTCTTTTCTATTCTTGCTTTCTAAAATTTTGTTCTTCATCTAACCAATCAACAAATATTGAATATAGACATACAAAGATCATGAGGTCTTTTAAAGGTTGTAATGGGGCCAAGGTAAAGGTAGAGATATATATATATATATATATAGTAAGCTATAAGTTGAATCCTTAATTAGTCTAAGGTCTCACCTAACATATATTTATTCTATATAATTTGAAATGCTTTACCTAGCTACCCAAATTTTTTCACGTTTTTTTTATTACACACTCATGTACTAACTTTACTTTGAATTTCACCTTATGTGCATTGATTTCTTTACTAAACTTTTTTTTGGGGTAATTTTGTCCCCTTATTTACTAAAAGGATATTTTTTTTTATCTGAACATATATCAATGCACATGGTATTTTAAATTTATTTTACATGAGCATGCTCCCAAAATTCTTATTACTTTATTGAATTGATCCTTTCCTATCAACCCATGTTCCCATATTTCCCCACACTTAGTGTGCATCACAATTTCTATCTTAAGCTAACCAAGGATTCAACTTGGGATTTTTAATTTGTTTTTCTGCTTAAGGCTAGTAATGTGGTTATAGAACAAGAGGGGATTAAAAGCTCAAGGGGGCTAACAAGGTTGATGTAAAAGGTAGGCTAATTTGGGATAAGTGAGTAATCTAAGTAATGGCCTCAATCATCTCTTGGTATGTATCTATATTCTATATTGGACATATAGATTAAAACAAAGTAAAGATCACCAGAATAAAAAAGAAGGACGAACACACAAGAATAAAATAATTATGGTTAAATAATGTAACCATACAAATAAGCTCAAAAACTCACAGGTTGTGTGTTCTCTGGCTCAAAAACCATATATTAGTTAGGTATGTCATGCAAGTAGAAGTGAAGAGTTCCCATTATTCTCAATGTGAATCTTAGGGTGGCCCTTAAAATCTTAGTGTTCTTCCTTGAAAAATGTTGTGTAAATTAACCAATCACTTATTGCTATATATATACAGTATATGGATTATTGTGATTCTGTTATACTAAAGTTTTTAGTTTACTCTCTTTTTTTTCAATTAATCCAAGTTATCGTCTGCTAAAAGGGTAAACTAAACTAATTAATCTATATATTCTATATCACAACTTAATAACTAAAATTGCAACTAAACTAAACTAAATATCTAAGGTAAATATATAAATAAATCTACGTGCAAAATGCAGAAATATAGTAAAAATACAGAAAAAGAAAAATGTGCAAGTACTGAAAGACAAGATAAGATAAGGTGAAGTAAAAGATAAAAATAGAAATAAAAAATAAAAATACAGAAAAATAAGCAAAATAGGATAAAAAGTGTCTGAAGAGTGGTTCACCAAAATAAAGTATGCCAAAGATGGTGACCTCCCCACACTTAAATAATAGCATCGTCCTCGATGCTCACTCAGGCTGGGTGTGAGAAGTGTCATCTTTGAAAGGATGGGCTACTGGTGACTTGGTGGTAGGCTGAGGCTCTGTAGTCTGGATCAATGTCGGAGGGTCTGTCTGCTGCAGTGGAGGCTCTGCCTGAAGAGGAATCTCGGGATCAGCTGGCTATATCCGATGGGGCTCCTCATGCTGTGGTGCAGCCTGCTCAACTGCTGCCTGCTCAGCCTGGGCGTGTGCCTCTTCCTCATGATCATCCGCCTCCGCATCATAAGGCTCAGAAGCGGTGTCAAGCTCAGAGGGGATGTCGCTGCCGGATCGGATCATCAACTTTAGGTGCTCATAGCGTCGCTTGTTACGATGCTCCATACGATCCAGGTATGTGAAGAGGCGGTGCACCAGATGATAAATTGGCTCAGGAGCAGGTGGAGGTGCAGTGGATGGGGCTGGTGCAGCAGTGGATGCAGAAAGGGCATCTGAAGATGTGGCTGCCTCACCCGAGGCAGTGAGAAAAGGAGGTATGTACCCTAAAGCCAGAAACTTCCTGCTGCGAGGAATGATCTTCTTGCAGTCTGCAGCAGTTAGCTTCTCATCAGCAAGCTCCCAACGCACGTCAGCTCGGCGGCCTAGCTAGGTGATCAGATAAGGGAAAGGGAGAGTGCCTCTGACATGGACTCTGGCCATATAATACCTGATGAAACGTGAAAGATACATGTCCTTACCCTCCATCACACACCAGATGAGGGTGATCATAGCAGCGGGCACCTCTGTCTCATGAGTGCTCGGCATCACATAGTTACTCAGGATCTGCTGCCAAAGCCGAGCCTCATTATTCAAATATATGAGCTTGATTCCCTTAGGCGTCAATGTATTCTTTCCCATGACCCATGGCACTGTAGGATCAAGGGTTATTCTCTTCTTGACTGCATCCCAGTCAAATCTCATGTATCTCATATCCTCTTTAGCTTTTTGGTAACCGTCAGGCTGATCTGACTTAGGCTGAAGGTGGAGGATATCCTCAATAGCTTCCTCAATGACTAATATCCATTTTCCTCTGAGGTGCACTGCATCCAGGGAGGTCTTGAAATAGTTACAGTAAAATTCTCTGACTCAGGAGGCATTGACCTTTGTCAAGTTCCTTTCTATGAAGAACCAGCCTTGTTGTTTTATCTTTCGGAGGTGTACTGGGTGAGTTCTTCTGGAATTTTAAGAGTTCTCTCCAGGTAGAGGTTCCTGGCAGTGGCAAACACGGGATACTTGAGCTCACAGTATCTGTTTGCAAATTTGACTGGATCTATGGCAGTGAGGAGCTGGTCGGCCTTTTCCTGCGGGGTAAAGTTCTTTTCCTGCCAGGAATAATTGTGAAGGATATCCAGGATAGAGGTAGAAGATTCTCCTCTTTTTCGTTTGCCTGTGGTAGCCTTGCCTTTTCCTTTCTTTTGGGAATCAGACATCCTGAAAAGTAGAAGTAGCAGGATATAATTGAAGAACTAAAGCAGGAAAGCAAGTAGGCAAGTAGGAAGCATAAAGGCAAAAAGAGTAGTAGAAGCATGAAATGAATTAAATATATGTATATTTTGGAATGAATTCGAATGAGAAGTCCGAGTGTAAAAATCACAATCCAAAATATATAGAAGTGGATTTCAAGTTAATTAGGAAAAACAGTAATCATGCCCTGAGTTAGAAAGTTAAAGTTGTTAAGGAAAAAGCAAAAGAAGCTAGAAAGTGGAGCTGGTTAGGAGTTAAAAAGGAAGTTAAAGTGAGTAGCATGAGAATGGTTTTCCTAGTTACCAAGAAATTCACAAAGATGAGGAGCAATCAACTCATATTCAAGCAAGGAGTGCAGTTTATTGATGATAATTCTGATAAATAAAGTAAGTTTAAAATGAGAATAAAATCATCAATAAGCAATGTAGTACTCAGGGAACAAAAAGGAATAAGAATGCTAGCCTATGCATTCATGAATTGGTTTTGTTATAGCCAAGTAATGCAAAATAATGAGTATTCAAATCAATACATGAGGAGATTAAACCATAAATTTGCAGAAAATTGGGCAGCATTCCGGCTAAAATTGGATGTTCTCGGGTAGTAAACAGTAGAGAAATTCAGTTCATACGAAAATAAATAGTGCTGAAAATATTAACAAATAGCAAAAACATTAAAGAATAGTTTAACAGCAACATGAAATGTGAAGAACAACATATGAACAGCACAGCATTATAGCAAATTCAAAATTGCAAATCAGATAAAAACGGTTAGTAAGAACGGTGCAATTATCAGGCCTAAATCCACTAACCACATCCTAGCTACCTAACGACCTAAAATCCACTACAACATGCATCTCTAACTATCCTATTTTGAACAAAAATTGTAAAATGTGCAACGAACTGACTAATTGGAAAATGAACTCGGTGTTCGGTGGAACCTGGTGTGTAGAAACAGCAAGTAGGCTTAGAGAGATGGTGGTGGTGTTGGTGACACAGCAGTGATAGGTGGCGGCGTGGTGGCGGTCGTAGGTGGGGGCTGGGGCAATGGTGGTTGTGGGTGGTGATTTGTTGAGGGGGGAAAGAGAGAAAGGGGTGAGGGTTGGGGTGCGGTGGCTGGTGGTGGCGCGGTGGTGGAGTGCGGTGATGGAGGCGGCGGCAGTGGTGGTTTGTTGGTTGTGAAGGGAGGAGGAAAGGGGAAAAGAGAAGGGAGGAGAAGAAAGGAAAGAAGAAGTAGGGGGTTGCGTCGGCGGCGGTCCTGGCGGCGCGGCGGCGGGTCTGGGCGGCTGGGAGGGGTGGTGGTTGGGGGGATGTGGGAGAAGAGAAGTTGAAGGGGGTGGGGTGTTTCGCGTGAATGGGTAGGGTTTCGCATGACTGGGGGTTAGTGTTTTTGAATCCACGCGAACGCGTGGAGCACGCGATCGCGTGATTTTGGGCGAAAAGGGTGTTGACGCGAACGCGTCTTTGACGCGATCGCGTGAATTGGGTAAAAGGTAAGGGACACGTACGCATGAAGAACGCGAACACATCGCTGAAAATTGTGCTAAATGCACAGTTCCAACGTCGTTTTGGCGCAACTCTCTATTTCCAATGGGGTTTATACAATCCACGCAACGCGTACGCGTCGCTCACGCTTTCGCGTGGGATGTGCGAAATGCAAGTGACGCGTTCGCGTCAGGGACGCGAACGCGTGGGCCGATTTGTGCTAAAAGCACACCAGCCGCACGTTTCCAGCCCAACTTTCTGGGCGTTGGATCTTTACACCGATTTTCAATTGACGCCGACGCGTGGCCTGCGCACTCGCGTGGGGTGACTTTTTTTTACGCAATTATGCAGTATGCAATATGCAATGCTGATGTAGATGCTATGAATAATTCCAGGTTCAATGAAAGTAAAATAAAATAAAAGCAAACAAAATGAAATAAAGTTGAAAAAGGAATGATCATACCATGGTGGGTTGTCTCCCACCTAGCACTTTTGGTTAAAGTCCTTAAGTTGGACATTTGGGGAGTCCCTTGTTATGGTGGCTTGTGCTTGAATTCATCCAAAAATCTCCACCACTGTTTGGAATGCCAACAGCCTCTGGGGTCCCAAACTAGGCATGTAAAGCCCTTGAGTAAATTCAAACAGGTTCTCAGGTTCCCGGGGTGTTGAATGTCAGAATAGATTCCAGGATCCCAAACCTTGCTCTTATATCCGCCTTTGTCTTGATTTTTATTTTTCCAGCCGGGCGGTTTGGAAGTTGCATTCTCACCAAGATGGCCAATCATCTTCCTAGACCCATTCAATCGAACTCGAAACTAATCCTTACACTTCAGATTGAAGCGTGGGACCTTATTGAGTCTTGCGTACCAGCCTTGAGCACGAATCATTTCCTTTTTACTCTTAAAGCCGCAAAGAGCTCTAAGCTGGCCATCTATTTCAAGTAAACCATATTCAAGTGGAAAAATAAATATAAAAGCTAAAGATTTTACCCACTTGAAGTTTGTATTGGGCGGTAATGGCCTTGGAATAGGTGTTTCCAGTGGTTTCGCAAGCTCTACTCCCTTGTATTCTTCCGTGAATTCTTCCACTTCTTTGCAATTTTCTTCAGCTGTAACCATGTCTTGATCGAAGTCTTCGATATCTTCCTCATCACTCAAATCATAAGTTGGAGGTTGCGAAAAGTCTACCTCCGCATCATCTTCGTATTCACTTGGGGAAGATTCTTCCATCTCAAAAAGTTCACTTGCGGATGCAAGTTCATTACCAGGAGAACTTGACTCGTGATCATCACTATCAAGGAAACTTGCTTGTTGAGTTATTCCATCCAGTTCTTCATAAGATTCCTGCTTTGGAGGTTGTGCACTATCCTCCTTAGCATCAGTTGTAAATTTCTTGATGGAATTCTCCTCAATTCTGTCTTCCCATGGAGGTTCATCATCTCCTAAATCTTCAACCAATTCTTCTTCTTCTATAATTTCAGCGTCCTCCACTTGTTCTAGTACAAAGTCATGCTCTGTACTGTCCAGTGGGGTTTCTAGTATCTCCTTCATGCTGCGTTCTTCATTAGTTTGTCCACATGTAGCCATGTGGGTTCCTTGAGTGTCCAAACGTCGGAAAGGTAGTCTATTGATCACTTGATTCAATTGGTGAAGTGTGGCATGAAATTTTTCAAATGTTTCCTTGAGTTGCTCCTTTGATTCTTAGAATGATGGATATGGACATGGTGTGTAGAGAAGTGGTGGTTCTTGGGAGTAATTGGGTTGGAATTGGGGTGGATATGGGTCAGGGTATATGAAGGTGAATGGTAGTAGTTGGCTTGTAAGTGTGGTGGTTCAAAGCTGTGTTGAAGAGGTGGTTCATAGGCGTATGATGGAGCTTGTCGGTAATTACAAGGTGGTCCACCATAACTATTGTTCTGACATGCATTATTGAATGGTCATCGTCCATGATAGTTTGGAAGGTGTTGTTGCCTAAAGGGTTGATCAGATCCTTGTGGCTCCGTCCATCTCTGATTGTTTTGACCTTGATGCATGTTCCTGTTATAGCTTCCATTCCTCTCAACATTATTAGAACCAAACTCGAAGCGATAGGGGTGAGAGTTCATAGTAAATAATAAAAATTAAAAGCGAAAATAAAAATAAATAAACAAGCAAAAGAAAATATTTACAATAACCAATAATAAGGCACACAGTTGCAATTCCCCGGCAACGGCGCCATTTTTGAAAGAGCAAAATACTCGCGCGATCTAGAATTTTCTCAAATAAATTTCCGTTGTAAGTATAGCTTCTAAATCGACAAGAATTTCTTTCTTACAAAAGTTTTGTTTGTCACTAAAGCAAACCAAATAAAAATAAATAACCGAAGTATTCAAACCTCGGGTCCTCTCTCAAAGAATTGCAGGGCGGTGTGATTTAATATTGGTTATGGAAATTTTATTTTTGGGTTTTTGAAAGAAGGAACAGGTCATTTAAATGGCAGAAAAATAAATTACTAATTATAAAAATCTCTTGGCAAGGTATAAGAAATTGAGGTCCTATCCTAACTATCCTTATCAGGTGTGACGAGAATTGGATTTTGCTCCCACTTTTATTAACCTTCACTAACAAAGAAAAGTCAAGTGGACTAATTAATTTGCTCCTCAGGTCCCAGTTAACTCATATGGAAAGACTAGAGTTATTGGAGTACAAATTAATCAGCAAAGAATTCCAATTTCAATCAACAGCTGAGTTTGATAATTCAAGTGTTACTAATTACTCAACCAAAACAAGAGGGAAAATAAATCTAAGTTGAAAGCAATCATAAAATAGAATAAAATAATTATTAATCTGAAATACCTCAAAATATATTAATTAAGAAAATCATAATATGAATGGTTCATAAGTCAAATTGGGACATTAACAAGTAAAAGTATTGGAATAAATAAAAATAAAGGAGAAACATTAATTGAAGGAAAATATTGAACCTGATATTGAAGTGGTAAAAATAAAAAAAAATTCTAATCCTAAAACCTAAGAGAGAGGAGGGAACCTCTCTCTCTAAAAACTACATCTAATCCTAAAATTTTGAATTATGAATGTTGTATTCTCTATCTCTTTTGATTCCTCTATTCTCTTGCTTATATTCTGTGTTTCTGGCTTGGATTTGGGTCGAAAAATGGTCCAGAAATCGCTGGGGGCGTTTTCTGCAGATTCTTGTACATGGCGTCTATCATGCGTCCGCGTGGGTCACGCGTTCGCGTCATCTGGGAGTTTTCCTTGTCACGCGTACGCATTGGTCACGCGTCCGCGTCATTTGCGTTCTGATCAAGGCGCGCGTCCACGTCATCCACGCGTTCACATCGCTGCTATTTCGCACTAGGCACGCGTTCGCGTCGTCCATGCGTTCGCGTCACTGCCTTTTCTTCAAAACTCCATTTTTGTGTTTTCCTTCCATTTTTGTATGTTTTCTTTCTGTCCTTTAAGCCATTCCTGCCCTATGAGATCTGAAAATACTTAACACACACATCACGTCATCGAATGGTAATTAAAGGATAATTAAATTTAATATTTTTAAAGCATAGGAAACATGTTTTTCACTTATATCATAAAATAGGGAAGGAAAAGTAAAACCATGCAATTTACATGAATAAGTGGGTGAAGAATTAATAAAACACTTAATTTGGGCACAAAATATATCATAAAATATGGGTTTATCAACATCACTCACCTTGCGAGAAATAAAGGTTATTCTGCCTGCGAGATATACAAGGTACTCACCCTGTGAGCTGTATAGAGCACTCAACTCTGTGAGGTGTACAGGGCACTCAACACTGCGAGGTTCCCTTTGTATGCGAGGTGTACATGGCACTCACCCTGCGAGATATATAGAGTATTAACTCTGCGAGGTGTACAGGGCACTCACCCTGCGAGGCTATGCTATATAGCAAGTAAACAGCAGAGAGGACAATAGCCGAGTTAGCTATCGGATGTGTCTGGTTCTAACAGTTAACCGACACGTGATCTCATGGCCAGTTGGACAGGCATGCATCATATGCATTTATGTGATGTTTTTTGAGTGTGCATATTGTATTTGGTTTGCCTATGTGAATATTTATGTTTAACTGTTAATTGTCATACTTGCTGTAATTGCTCTTGATTGTGTTTGAACTTCATTACTTGTGAATGTGACTATTGGTTCAAACTATGGTCGTTGTAGTGGTGGTTTGATTATGCTTTGGGTAAGAGGCTGTGGCTGTTTATATTTTGGGACGAAGGCCGATGTTGTGTTTATGTTGGGCAGAGGCCGTGATTGGTTATGTTTGGGCCGGAGGCCGTGATTGGTGAGTTTGGATTGATTGATCCTTTAGTATATATTGATCCTTTGGATTGATTGATCCTTTGGTATATATTGAATTTTTTATAAATTCAAGATATGTAGTTGGATTTTCGGATTTGTTTATATGTTGATGTTTGAATAGATTCATAAGACGAACGATAATCACTACAATTGAAATCAGTTTTCTTTATACGTATCCTCTTATAACAATTCTTAAAAATCCTCTATTGAGAACCAGCGAAGACGATATTCTTACCCCTACAGAATTTTCTTTTCAGGATGGACGAAGAGTTTAAGGAGTTCTTTCTAAATATTTTGGTTGTGTTATATATTGTTGTATATATTATAATTTTATCTCGTCTTTATTATTATATTTGTAAGAGGGATAGAAGTTGTAATGATATGTATGTATGTATATTTGTAAGTTACTTGCATAAAAATTTGTGTGTGTGTGTGTATATATATATATATATATTGATTTGAATCGGATTATATATGCATTTTGATTGAAATAAAAAGTATTTCCGATTTTTTTAAAGAAAACAGCGATACAGTTTCGAATTAAAGGCTCATATCTTATTATTAAATATATGGAAGTCGTCGTAATATTCTTGCTATCAGAATAGCACAGCCAGAAGCGTGATATTCTGATAGTGAGGGTGTTACACAATATGTGCGAATCAAGAGTGCAAGCTTGGGGTCCATGTCAGTGGATAAGGCCAGCGGTGGATTATCCTCACTATGAATATGTTGTAATTGTAAGGTGTATAGAGCTGAGATTTCTTTGGTATGTTGGAGTCGCTTCAATTAATGGAATTGTGCTTGAGTAGGTCTGTGACTCACCTTCCCTTGCAAAGTGACCAACTGATTCCATCGAAGAAAGTGATGAATTTATTTTTGTAATTAAGCAAGTGGGTATACAATGATTCCAGCCAAATGTCGCATAGAACCAATTCTTCAGTTGCAATAGGTAACACAAAAGCATTGATGAATAATGTATGATGTTGAATTTTAACAGGCACTTGTTTGACCTCTCCCTCGCACTGAAGATCGCCACTGCCAACTTGAACCTTGAATTGTGGGGAATGGTGTACTGTGATGGCCAAGCATCGTGTCAATGCCGGAAGAATAAAATTATTCGAACTGCCCCATCCATTAGGATTCGAATTTGTTTTTCCTGTACTGAACTTGTAAATCGGATTAACCTTCATCGCACGTGAAGCAAAGCCCTCTTTCCCGTCGAAAATGAATTTTCGTAGGAGATAATTTTCTCTTGGTAGTTGTTTTGGTTAGTGTTAGTAGTAATGGTAGGTTTGAGTTTAGGTTTGTTGGCTCTGGGGGTGAGGTATGTGAAAGTGGTTTAGGTTGTTGGATGGGATTGGTTCTGGGCTAGGAATTTGGGTGAGGTGCAGCTGGGGATCTCCATCTTTGTGCACTTGGAACAAACTTCTCAAAACGTTTTGCTAAAGACACTGCCTGGATTAGTGAAGCTGGATAGTGTGATTTAATTTCGCACTTTAACTCCGGAGATAAACCACCAATAAATAATCTATCAACAATGTATCATCCATTCCAAACACTCTAGCAGCCAAATCATTAAATGCCTCAAAGTAAAATTTTACAGAAGTTGTTTGTTTCAATTTCAATAGTTCTTCTCTTGGATTTTCAAATTGAGATGGCCCAAAATGAATCTGGATGGCAGTGGACAGGGTAAGCCAATCCTATACCTAATCTAATTTCTCCCAAATTTAGAACCATGCCAACGCCCTGCCTTCCAAGCTAATAGCTATTACATCAAGATGATTCTCAGGAATATCATAAATTTGAAAAAATTGCGCAGCAAGAAAGATCGATTAAAGCACATCAGCACTGCCAGAGAAATGGAAAAATTGATGCAGAATTGCCAGGGTGGAGCAAAAATCGATTGATGCGGGTTATGACGCGGTGAGTCTTCCAATTTCTGGGCGAGTTGGATCTGAATCGATGGAAGGGACTAAGTAATTGCGGGGAGTTGCTCATTGTGGCCATCAGACTGCTCGGCGAGGAGGTTAATTGCCACTTGCATCTACTGCATCCTAGTGTTTTCAGCCATCTAAAATGCAATAAAAGCACCAAATATGTCTCGAATGCAATGAAAGATTGGTATTAATAAAAGGTAGTGTATGTATAGAAGTGTAATTTTTGGGACTTTCTTATTAAAAGTAAGTATGGTTCAAGAAATAGAAGAACAAAGGAACAAAATTGGGTTAGTGAGATAAATTGGTAATTTTCTATATGAGTTTAGAAGACGAAGACTTAGGTTTCTGAAGTTGTGGGTGAACTAGCAAAGTATTTTATTGGAAATGGATTGAGAACTTGTGAGTGGATGATAACTTGTGGAATTAAGAACTGATTATGGTTATGATGAGCTTGATGGATATTGCAAGATAGTGTACCGGACACTATATCCCTGGAATATTGAGAATTGAGAATTGAGAATGGATTAAGAGGAGAAAATGGTGGTGAGTAGCAATGACTTGAGGTTGATGGACTTGTTGGATGTTGAAAGTATACCAGGCACTATATCCTTGGAATGATAGTGTGCCGGAAACTATGTCCCTGGAATGATTTATGATGAAACAGATATTGTTGTTATTTTCCATCTCTGCCGCAAGAGTGTGCCAGGCACTATATCCTTGGAGCATGCCAGTGTGCCAGGCACTATATCCTCGGAACGATACAAAAGCGTGCCAGGCGCTATATCCTCGGACATGGCAGAAAGGCGACATCTAAAAGGATGTGTCGGGTTGGCATTCATGGACCGACAAGTGATATCACGAGCCAATAGGACAGGCATTCATCATATGCATCTTCTATATACTTGCTTGCTTTGATTACTTGAGTTATGCCTATTTGAAAAACATGCCTAAATGCTAGTTGAATTACCTACTGTATATGTATATTACTTGTGTTTTACTTGGTTGCATTAAATGTGTTTTACTGGCATTGAGGAGGATCGGGAGGCGGTGGCGATGGATCACACGGAGGTTAGGTTGGTGAAGGCTGTGGGATACAATGGTATGACTAGTTTTAGTTAGAAATCCCCTAAGTTTAGATAACCCTATTTATGGTTTATGGTTTAATTCATTTATTTTCGTTAAGATTGAATATCTGTATTGTGAAGTTCTAGGGTTGCCTTTGGCATTCCGGAACCTTACATCTTATATATTGGGCACTGTTACCATATTGAGAACCTCCGATTCTCGTACCATATATTGTTGTTGTTTTTCAGATGCAGGTCGCAACCCACCTCGGTGAGTTTGCGGATATGGTGACAGGGCAGAGGATGGCCATAGAGGCTTGATTTGAGAGATAAGTTGTATAAGCTGTTTTAAACTTCCAAACTCTTTTGTATTTCAGTTTGACTAGCCGGCCTAAACTCTGCAGGTTGTGCTAGTCCTCTCTTTGGTATATCATACTTATATATATACATCTTATTTATTTTAATTATTACCTTGTGAACCCTGGAGCTATCTACAAGGTTTTACATATATTATGTATCGTTCTATTCGTACCTATGCATTTAGTTATCATGTGTGAACGCTTCGCGTTCGTAATTCCGCTTTTTGCAATTTGAGTTTCGCGTTTATTACTTTACGTTAAGGGTGGCAAAGCAGGCCGGCCTGCCCCAACCCGTCCCGCCCCACCTAGGCCCGCCCTATAAACGGGGCGGGCCGGCCCGCCTTGCCAACTAAGATGGGTTCAAAATGCTAGCCCGTCCCGCTTTATGGCGGGTCGGCGGGCTAGCCCGCTTTACTATTTTTTTTTTTTTGAAAAATAAAATTCATTAAAATTAACCAAAAAATAATAATTAAAAAATCAAATACAAATAAAAAATAGTCAAATTATAATATAATTTTTTTACTATTTTTTTAATTTTTAACTTCAATAAAATTGTTCAAAATAATATTTGTCAATAGAATCATCTTTATTTTAAAAAATAAGTCACATAATTTGAGCAAATATACGAAATTGTAAAATAAAATAAATAAAGTTAATAACTAAAAGAAGAATAAAAATAAAAATAAAAAAAGTGTTTGAAAATTTTATAATTATTAATTTTATAATAGTAATCACTCTATTATTTAATAAAAAAAGGAAAATAAAAATTTTCGACCCAGCGGATCGGCCCGCCCTGCCCTGCCAAAACTCGCCAATTTGGCGGTGCGGGTTTGACGGATTTTTTTAATTTGGCGGGCTCCAAATCCTAGCCCGACCCGCCTTTTTTAGCAGGCTTAGCGGATCGGCCCGACGGGTTCAACCCATTTTTCCACCCCTACTTTACGTATTAAGGTAAGTGTTCATATTCTTAAATCTATTCCCGAATTTATATTTTCTGATTTGACTTCTTATTGATATGTTCTATAATTCATAGTTTTTTATTTATTTTTCATACTTAATTACTCTTGAATTTATTCCTCACATCTGATTTGGTAATTTGTGTAAATATGTTCTATATATTCGGTAATTTGCTCTACTCCATTTTATTTTTTTATTTTTTTATTCATAATAAAAAAATGAGAGAAAGATAACTATGACTTGGTGATGCAATTCTACTGTTTGTTTTGTTTTAGAATTCTATTCAATTTATGTTTTATCTAATTTGACTTCTAATCCTTCATTTTTTTTCCTTTTCAATTTTTGCACACCAAATATTTGTTCTTTTTCCTAAATCAAAGGTTCATATCAAATAGGAGTATCTAGCTTTACTTTGAGAGCTTGAATTTCTATATATGTGTATTCTATTTTAAGAGTCTAAATTTCTATAACATACTAATTTACATTAGTAATATTGCTTATTTGCTTAGTTGCTTGACATAGGTCAAATAATTTTATCAATGGCTTTCAAATTGTTATTAAAGAAACAAGATCAACCAGTTGAGGCAAGTATTTTTTATTATTGAAGCTTACTCTTTGTTAAACTTAAAAAATTTTAATTGTGTGTAGTGGCATTTTAATTGATTAACTATATTGATAGCATTCTTATTATGATCTTCACTTCTTATACATCATGCTTATTACAATTCTAATAAAAAGATATGTATACATCTAATCTAATCTAATTTGAGATTATGTACCATAATTTATTGTTGAAACTTTCAATTATTATTTACTTAATATACTAAAATTGGATTTTCCCCCAACTAATAAAGGTGACGTGTCGATTCCTCGTGATTCTGTTTTCTCTCCAAAATGAATGAAATTTTTTTTATTCTAAATTATTTTATAAAAAATATCTTTATATCTTTATTATAATTATATTATAATTAATATTTAATGAATAATATATAATTGCTAATTTAGGAACATATCTTCATTAAAATTATATCAAATCAATATTTAGTGTACTATTAAACTACTTATTAATTATCAATTAAAAATACTTTTAATCATAATAATAATAATAATAATAATAATAATAATAATAATAATAATAATAATAATAATAATAATAATAATAATATGATAATGACACCGGTCGTAGTAATCATGATAAGAATATTTGATTCTAATCATAAAATGATCAAATCTTATGATATTAATAACACACATTGATTTTAAATATTTTTAGTTATTTTAATTATATTAATTTTAAAAATATTGATATAATTCTAATTCTTATTCATTATTCAATAATAATAATAATAATAATAATAATAATAATAATAATAATAATAATAATAATAAATTGTAATAATAAAATTAAAATTATTACGTGGATAAAGTAACAACTTAAAATTATAATAATTTATCACGGGTAATCGTAAAAATTATAATACGGTTACGTAAAATTATTTTTAGCATTAGCATATAATAATTGTACAAGTTATTTTTTTATTACTTTAACCCGTTATAATTCTATTTTCTTATGATATTTATTTCAAACATTTTAAGTTAGCTGATCCCTGCATGATAATATATCTTTACCCCTTTTCTATTTCAATTTGTGTATATTAAGTATAATATTCTTATTCATTATCCGAGATTTCTTTGATTATGATAGAAGATAATGATTCTAATTATGATATGACAAAATCATATAATTTTAACAAAATTAATATATGCGATGCGTAATTACTGTATATAATAAAAAATTACCTTAATAATAAATAATTTACATATTTATTTTCATTTTACTAAAGTCTATATATAGTGTTTTTCTGTGGTACATGAATCTAAATTTGAGAGTCAACTCATAATTTTATATTTTTTTACTACTTCATAGAATAAAAATGTATTCTTCGTTTTTTATTGAAGTTGATCCTTTTAAAGTACAATTTATAACTTTTTATAATATTTTTCATATACTCATTCTATTATATTATTCTTTTGATAATTTATTAATTATTGTTACTCTAAGTTATTCTTATCGTCTAATGTTCCAGTTCGATTGTCTTTTGCCACAATCGTTTACAATGCATCACATCCATGAAATACCTCATCGAGTTGTCTTCATTGATTCGGGTTCCAACTACATGGATATAAGCATTCAAAGAAAGGGCAATAATCTCTACTTTATCGAAGGATGGTTGGATCTACTCACCTATTATGACCAACCTAATGGAATGTGGTTAAAGTTAGCTTTCTTGGGAGGAGCTCGATTTTTTATTGAGGAATTGTTTCCACGGAACTTTATAAGCCAAGTTCAAATTTCATCCCCTCCATACTTTTTACGTCTGCCCGAAAATCTTCGAAGTGGAGCACATAATGAGATTGAATTCCCTCAGCTTAAGTTCATTTTTGCTAAATTCGTGACAAACTCGGATATGTAATTTCAACGATTAGTAATATATTTAAATTTTCTTATTTTAAGCTTTTCGTTATTGGAATAATTTTATAACATATTGTAATTTTTTTCAGAAATTACCGGCTTTCTTTTGGATGCATGCAATGCCATTGAGGGGAATAAGGGTTAGTTTAGTTTCTCGGTGTGGCAATTCTATACCTTACCGCATTGCATGGATAGCGGATGATGAAACTTATTTAATAAGATGATGGTTTGAATTTGCACGAATTCTAAATGTTCAAACTTACGATGTTGTTTCAGTTGGTTGTCGTTACGAGAATGACTCTATTCTATACGTGACTAAGGACTAGAATAGATTCAATATTGTTTAAGTAATTTGGTTTTAATATTAGTATTTGATCAAATTAGTATTAAAGAATTTTAAATTATTGTCTCAATTTATATATTATGAATATTCTTCGTGGATATGCTATTTTTAAATATTTTAATAAAATGAAGTGGTGTCAGATATATTTAAGTTTATTTTTATCCTTTATTTCTTTATTTGTATTTTCATTATATTCGAAAAAATTTTCTACCTAAACATATAGTAAATCGTTGACCTAAACACAATTTCTTTGCCTATGAAAACAGATTTTATCTAGAAAAAATAATGAAACATGCATCTTTTGATGATATATACAAAATGTAATAGAAATATAGTAAGTAGATATTATGTTATAATAATATCTTTAATTGCATTATAATTAGCTCATGAATAATGTATGATTATGTTATTTTAGGAAAATATTTTCAGGTTAATTATATCAAATCAATATTTAATATAGTGGTTATAGTGGTTATTTGTGGTTCAGTAAGAAGATGTTTAGTTGGGAGGATAGGGGTAATTGGCTTTGACTTTGGCGTCAACATGTTTCAGAAAAGCACAAATTTTTGGCCTGGCTATGTCTTCGGGAGGCTCTTCCTACTGCTGCATTTCGTTTTAGGAGGGGCATTTCGCACACGGATAGCTGTCCACGATGTTTCTCAGGTCAGGAATCGGTTTTACATTGTATTCGGGATTGTCCAAAAGCCCAACTTGTTTGGCAAGCTTTAGGGATCTCCGATCAACCAGTGGATTTGATGAGTTGGTTATTATATAATAGCAAACAGCGCCCTTTTAGATTCTTTTCTGGTCTCTGGTGGATTTGGTGTTCGAGAAATAACGAGATCTTTCATCCTCACGAGCATTGGATCACAGACAAGGTGATTGGTATGGCTTTGTCCTTAGAAAAGGAGCTCCGAAATATTTTTGAGTTGCAACGACTATCTATCCCCTCAACCATTAGTGGCTCTTGGATTCCCCCTCAATGGGTACCTTTAAGATTAATTGTGATGCTAACTATCCTGGCAGTGGTGCTCGAGTTAGTTTTGCTTGTGTTAGCAGAGATTGGAAGTGAAGGTGGCAACGAGGCTGTCTGGGAACAATTGAGAGTCGTAGCATTTTGCAAGGAGAGTTGTTTGCTATTTGGAGAGGCTTTCTTTTAGCATGGGACTCGGGACAAAGAGACATTATATGTGAGACAGACTGTGTGGAGGCATTTACTATTGTCAATAATTTACAAGATTGCTCTGGGTTTATTAATCCTTTGGTGTTAAAAATTCGAGATATCATGTCTTGGAAATGGCGTGCTAATCTTCGGTTGATCTTGAGAGATGCAAATACAGTAGTAGACATCATGGCAAAGACTGCAATGAGGACTATTTCTCCCCAAGTGGAGCTTCCATTGCCTTGGAAGGAGTTTGAGAGTAGTATTCAGCGGGACTACCTTTCTTAAGCAGTTTCTTGTTTTTTTTTTTTTCTTTCTTAGTTTTTGTTTATTTTCTTTTAAGTCACCAAAAAAATCAATATTTAATATATTATTAAACTAATTATCAATTAATGATATTTTTTATTTTAATAATAATAATAATAATAATAATAATAATAATAATAATAATAATAATAATAATAATAGTCTATCCTTTTATTAAAACACTCATTTAACTGAATTAATCTAAATATTTAATGAAAATAAAGGATGAATTTGTGTTTTGAATGATAATACAATTGTATACTTTTACAGACTTTAAGGCTGTGAGTAAATAAGTGATATAATAGAAAAATGTTTCTGAATATATAAGCTATAGGGTATTACTTTATTTAAATTATTAATAATTAAACGAATAAAAGGTCAGTAATTATTTTTAAAATAGACATTAAATTTAGTTTTATGGTATTAATTTGATTGAGTTGTTAATAAAATTTTATAATTTTTAAATTTATATCTACTCAATTTATGTATTTTATTTTATTCTACTTTAATAAAAAATTGAGACGTGCATTTTTAATTATTTATTTAAAAAAGTATAGCGAAATGAGTTATATCAATTAAAATTAATATCGATAATTGATATCAATTAATTGATTGTATTAATTTGTAAGATGAATAACGTATAATAAATGTTGTGAAATTAATTATAATAAATTAATATTAATAAATAAAAAACTAAAAGAGACTTTTTTTTATTGCTTTTTAATGGCTATACATTTTTATAATTTTACTTTCTCTTTATCTTTTCCTTTCACAATTATTTATTTTAATTTATTGAACTAAATCAATTATACTAATTATTTGTATTAACTAAGTAATTTTTAGGGATAAGTATTATTTTGGTCCCTTACGTTGAGGGTCGAAATCAAACCCGTCCCCGATCTAATTTTCGATTTAGAATCATCCTTAACGTTTTTTTCGTATTAAAATCGTCCTTTTTAATTTTTATTCCTAAACTACCCTTCCTTTTTAATAAAATTTAAAAAATTAAAAAAAAAATAAAACCCCTTCTCGCCTCCCCCTCCCCCACCCCTCCGGTCTCCCCTTCCCCCCACCTCACCCCCGGTCTCCCCCTCCCCGTCTCCCATTCCCCCTCCCCTACCCTGCGGTCTCCCCTTCCCCCCTCCCCCACCCTGCGGTCTCCCCTTCCCCCCACCATCCACCCCACCCCACCCCCACCTCACCCCCGGTCTCCCCCTCCCCGTCTCCCATTCCCCCTCCCTACCCTCCGGTCTCCCCTTCCCCCCTCCCCCACCCTCCGGTCTCCCCTTCCCCCACCATCCACCCCCACCCCACCCCCACCTCACCCCCGGTCTCCCCCTCCCCGTCTCCCCTTCCCGCCACCCCCACCCCCGGTCTCCCCTTCCCCCCTCCACCACCCTCCGGTCTCCCCTTCCCACCACCATCCACCCCCACCCCCACCCCACCCCCGGTCTCCCCCTCCCTGTCTCCCCTTCCCGCCACCCCCACCCCCACCCCCACCCCCACCCCACCCCACCCCCCGGTCTCCCCCTCCCTGTCTTCCCTCCCACCACCCCAACCGTGTTTTATTTTTTTTATTTTTAATTTTTTAAATTTTATTAAAAAGGAAGGGTAGTTTAGGAATAAAAATTAAAAAGGACGATTTTAATACGAAAAAAAACGTTAAGGATGATTCTAAATCGAAAATTAGATCGGGGACGGGTTCGATTCCGACCCTCAACGTGACGGACCAAAACAATACTTATCCGTAATTTTTAATAGGTTATTATATGTCTTTAGACCATAGGTTAAAAATATTATAAAAAATATTTTATAAAAATTGTTAAAAAGTAAATATTTTTAAAATGTGTCCTTAAGACACAAATTAACTAAATTATTTTTCAATTTAATGTGTTTGATTCATTCAATTGTATTAATTATAACTAATCAATTATGTAATTTGATTTGATTAGGATAAATATTTCATCATTTAATATTTTATTTGATTCATTAAATTACATTAATCATAACTTCAAATATTTAATTTAATTAGAGTAAATATCAAATTATTTTAAATTTTGTTTGATTCATTAAACCAAATTAATTATAACTAATTTATTATTTAATTTGATCGAGATAAATATTACATTATTTAATAAATAATATATAAAGCAATGAAATAAATGAACTCAATTAATTCAAATTATTATCTTATTATTTTATATATTTTTTTTCTCCTTCTCTATTTTGTACTTCATGTAAAATATTTGTAATTTTTTATTTTTATTTTTTTATCTTAATTTTGCTAATATTTTTCTATGATTTTGTTTTGTATTAACTCTTTTTTTTTTATTTTGATTAATAATTCTTAAGTGTATTATTATTTTATTTAAACAAAATTAAAATTTTTTGTAATATTTTTATAAAAGTTGATTAATAGGTTCTTCTTTAAAATATTTTTTTTGAAAATTTTTTAATAAGATCGTATTTTGATTTTTCTCTTTCATCCTTTGTATTAATTAATTATATTAATCTTCTATTACAATACATTTTTTATCTACTCCACACATTATCTTTTAATTTCTATCTTCTTTTACTTTTTTTAATTGCTATTTTTACTTTATTTTTAATTATTTTTTTTACTTTTACTTCTGATTTATCATAATTCATCACAGATACTTTTTAAATTTAAGTGATTTTTTAGGATTTATTTTATCATTGATGCTTTTATTTTGTTTAGTGTATTTTTTTAGTCCGTGTTTAATATAATAATCTGTAAATATCTATTCTATTATATAAAAATTAAATTTTTGCACTTAATGATAAAATTGTCGTGGCATGTTTCTGATGGTATTTTTTAATTTATTTCTTTTAACTCATTAAATTCAATTTATGATAATAAATTAATTATATCAACTAATTAATTTGGTTAATTATTTAAATATTATACAATTTATTATAATTTCTATCAATCAATTAATTATAATTCAAATTGAATGATTATTTTGTTACGAAAATATTATTTTCTAATCTATTTATAGGCAATACATATATTAATTATAATCGCAAATTAAGTTATTTTACATTAAATGACTTATATAATGGTCATCTCATTTATTATCATAAATGATGAATTAAATAAGTCATTATTACTTTTGATTTAGAATTAAATGAGAATAAAATCAGAGATACTATTTTATTTGACTTTTAGGGTTTAATGGGTGTCACACTCACATATAAATAGTGACTTCCGAATTTTGGTTTCCAACATACCAAAGCCACATCCGTAACTCCTTTTCCATAAAAGAAATTGTGATGCAACTCTATCAGGGATACAGAAGATTTTCAAAGAACAAGGGAATGATCTGAATTTGCACGAATTCTAAATGTTCGAACTTACGATGTTGTTTCAGTTAGTTGTTGTTACGAGAATGAATCTAATCTATACGTGTCTAAGGACTAGAATAGATTAAGTATTATTTAAGTAATTTATTTCTAATATTGGTATTTGATTAAATTAGTTTTAGAGAAGTTTAAATTGTTTACTCAATTTATATATTATGACTATTTTTTTGAATATATTATTTTTATATTTTTTAATATAAATTTTTTCTTTCTGATTTTTAAGTTTTTTTTCTTTCTTGGATATATGTATCACTTTTTTTTCTCATTTTATATTTTAGATTAGTAATATAATTATTAAAAAAATATATTTAAAAAAAATTAAATATTAAAACATCACTATTTTAAAAAAAGGAAAGATACGTGAAAAAAAGAAAACAAAAGTTTAAAACATCACTATTAGAAAAAAAAACTGTTAATATGCGTACGAATGGGTCGGGATTGAGGAATATATATGGATATAAAAAATAAAAAATTATTGCATGATTGTAGAATAAAAAATAATTATATATAAAATAAAATAATTATAACCAAAAAATAATTAATATACGTGATTTAAATATTTTTAATAACCGGTAACATAGAGTTTAATAAAATATAATTCATATATATATATATATATATATATATATATATATATATAGAGAGAGAGAGAGAGAGAAATATTTAACAAAATTAATATATACGTATACATAAATAAAAAATTATTATAATTTCTGGAAATTACACGTGAACTCTTTTTTTATCAAATAAATTTATTCTAATTAGCTCATGAATAATGCATGATTATATTAATTTAAGAAAATATTTTTATTATAATTATATTAAATCAATATTTAATGCGTTATTAAACTATTTATCAATCATCTATATTTTTAATCATTCTAATTATATTAATTGATATAGTTATAATTCTCATTCAAGTACAATAATTTTATTAGGAGATAGTTGATGCACATATTAATAGTGATCTATTTAATTTGATATCAATTAGTGAATAATAATAATAATAATAATAATAATAATAATAATAATAATAATAATAATAATAATAATAATAATAATAATAATAATAATAAAAAAGTCTACACGGTACATGCATTATATTTTAAAAAGGTAAAATATATTTTAAAAAAATTAGGGTATCAATAATCAATTGTGATTAATATCAATAACAATAATTAATTCTTATAATTATTTTTGTACTACTAAAGGTTATATATAGTGTTTTTTTTTTGTAGAATAAAAAAGGTTGTGATTCATAACATTTTCGTAAAGTTATATCGTATGAACACAAGATTAGTTAGATAACAAATTGAATTTTAATTAATATATTTTATTTTTTTCTCATATTTCTTATTACTTATTTTACTTTTTATATTTACAGTAAATATTGAATGTAAAAAATAAAAAAAATATTGAATGTTTTATATTTTATTTATTTAGAGTCATAATTAAATTTGATATAATTATAATAAGTATCTAAATTAATAATAACATGATACTATAATTTTAAGTTGTATAATATAATTAAAAAATGTAGTAATTTATGTATACTTTCTATATAGCAATAATATATATATATATATATATATATATATATATATATATATATATATATATATATATATATATATATATATATATATATATATATATATATATATATATATATATATCCTCTTTTAGCTCTTTTCTAAAAATATTGGCATATAATTAATGTCGATAACATATATATTGAGTAAGTATCTCTATTGAATTAATCATAAAGGTTAATAAAATATAATGGTATATATATATATATATATATATATATATATATATATATATATATATATATATATATATATATAAAGATTAATAGTGAATTGTTACAATTATTTATCATCTAGAAAATTCGTACCTCAGACATAGATCTTCTTCTATTTATTATTTTTCATACCTAAGGGCTACTAATTACGATTCTATCAACAATATTACTTATGGTAGATTATGTAATGAAAAAGCTTGAAAAATAAAATTAAGAATTATAAGGATATGGAAAGTCCCATCCAAATTTGACAAGAATAAGACGATTTACATAGAAATGATTTTCATGGATGATAAGGTATGTTGATTATTTTTCATGATTCTTTCAAGTGATGTTAGGTCCATTTTATAAATATTTTTTGTTTATATTTTAAGTTTATTTGATAAGTAAACCCTTGCATGAATCAAAGACAGTGCGATTTTATAGATTTATAAGTGATAATAGCATTTATATTTAATTTGTTTTATAGTGTGATAATAGTCAATATATTTGTTGGTAGATTTAACTATTACTATATTATTTATGATCATATTCAGTATATATATTTGATTTATTGAAGAAAGTAAATTATTAAAATCGATTAATAACTATTTTAGAGTTAATCTAATTAACACTAGATTAAAAAAAATAAACAATGCATAACATATTACTTTTTTATTAATCAAATTATTATAATTTAAATTAATTTTAAAAAGATAATTTAAAATTATAATTTCAATCTTATCGTATACATGTCACGGGTAATTATACTTGTTATTCATAATAAACAAGAAGTTGCAGATAATGTTGTTAGAGGGAAGGCGTGGATAATAAATAAAAGTTTGTAACACGTTATCTTGTCTTGTGATTAAGAAAACTAGTAATCATCAATTGCTTAGGAGATCCACCAATACTTCTCTAGTTTGTTTCTAATACTACTACTTGTCAAGATAACTCGCTGTTTGAATATTTGTTTTACTTCTAAGTTCATTAGAACCACCAATTCTTGTTTTGTTTCGGATTGCCGTTTCTTTTGGTCATTTTGGTTGTTACTGACAATTTTATAAATGTTAGATATATTCACCTTTCAGCTTTCAGCAACCTCCACTTCCCTTCTCTTCTTCCCATTTATGAATTCTCAAACCAGCTCTACTACACTCCCTGATTGCTCTTCACTTTTTCACTTTCTTTTTTTCCTTCCTTGGTTCTTACTCTAATCTGCGTTTTCTACTTTAAAAAGGTGAAAAAAATAGAGGAAAGAGAAAGTTTTGTAGCCAAAAAGTTGCTCTGCCACATAGATAGAGGTTAAGGAAGAAAGAATCACAACTTTAATTTTCGACAATCTAAGAGTGCAGACAAAGACAACATAGTTTTAGTTTTAGGTTTGCTTCTTGCATCAGTTGTTTCTTTATATGACCTTTTTTCCTTTTGTTAGTATTCTAGGATCTCCAAATCTAGCCAACACTTGTTCACATTCTCTTCTGCTACTTCACACCATTTCTTCTAGCAAAAATCACCCTTAGATTATTTATTCTTTTTAAAGTTGGAGTGCCTTTTTTTTAACTCCCTGAACTACTTATCTTTAGTTTTTGTCAACTATTTCATTTTCTATAATATTCTGTTAATTAAGTTCAAGTATATTTGACATACATGAAAGAATTTCTAGCTTTTATAAGTACCACCACTTTAATCTCGTTTGTCGTAGCTCGTTTGTTAATTATCTGTCAATTAAGTAGTGCATGTATGTTCATTTCTTTTTGCTTCAACTTTTAGGATCCCTAGACACCACATATATATGCCTAATGCATAGAATTAAATTCCCTAGGTTCATATAGATTTGGATTTTAATTTAGATGATTGCATGAATTATTCACTATACAAAAAGTGATGTTTGCATTATTATTTGTTATACATTTATTATGATATAAATAAAAAAAATTATCTTTTATCATAATCATTTTTTAAAAGTAAGTAAACAAAATTATAAAAATTATACATAAATAATAATAATAGATATAAAATTCTAGTTTTTAATTTAAGGTACATCAGTACAGGTGCACCAATGCCTATTAGGCTATTAGCTGCAATTGTTGGAATAGTAGCCAAATAGGTTCGAGTTTGGAGGTTTCCGCTTTCAGGTTTAGGCCTCTCTGGAACTTAGCCATAACAAGATCACAACTTTGCCTTCAGATTTTTTCTTAACTGATTTTTATTGATTATTTTTAGCTTTTGGTATAGACTATGTGACATGTATTTTTTGGACTTTATTATAGCTACATTTGTGTTTTAACTGTTTTTTTTTTTCTATTGAGACTTGTGGTTTTTTGTCCTTATTTTTAATATTTTTTCATATATATTAAGCTTGTCATATATTCAATGGACAAAGATTGGATGCAAATTAAGAATAGAGCCATTTTACAATATAGGAGAGGTGTCAAGGAGTTTTTATGTAAAAACCCAGTTAATTAACGACTAATTAACCCATAAATGAGAATTTATTTTAGAAAGTCAAAAATGTGATTTTTATGGCTTAATATAATAGAGGAGATTGAGACGAAAAATTCGATACCAATTTTATAGAAATCGGACCAAGATTGGACCGAACGGGCCAAACTGGTCCAACTGGACCCAAAGTGGGCCCTTGGCCCAACTAAACTAAACGAAACCCTAGTTTTCAGCACTCTCTCTCCTCATTTGTTACACACACACACGCTGAAATGGAGTGAGGGAGAGGAAGAACACTCTCTCAAACTTCTATCTCTCACTTGATCTTCAAACTACCATAACTTTTGATCTAGATTTCCGATTGCCGCACCGTTTGCGGCCACGCGTTCATCGCGGAGAGCTCTACAAAACCCATACAATCAATCTTGAGGTAAATCATGTTTTTCTCTTCGAATTTCCAGCCTTGATTTCGAATTTCATGAGTAAAAATATTGAGATTTTGGGCTCTTTGATGTTATAGGACCCAACTCTCTTGAAGGAGAAGGTTAATCTTGTCTCCTTGGATCTTGGGTGTGGTAAGATTCTCAATCGTAGTATAATTTGTTGTTCTATGATATTTGGGTATTGAGATGTTGTGTATGGGTATGATGATTATGGCTTAGGTTGTGTATGTGTGAATATTGGGGGCTTGATTGAGACCTTGGAAAGCTTGAAAAGGGATTTTTGGTGGTAAAAATCTGTTCTTGGAGGTGTTGAGACCTAGAGGACTTGTGGACAAGTGATTTGGAAGTGCTCCGGTTGAGCTTGGGAAATCGGCTAAAGTATGGTCTCGGTTTCTCGTATCTAATATGTAATGGGGTAGGAAATACTTAGGCTAGAGGCCCTAAGATAGGTATTGAATTGATGATATTGTTGAATGGTTGAGATATATGATATGGTCATATATGTGATTATGAATATTGATGCCTTGATCGTGTGATATATGAGAAAATGCATGTTGTGATATATGCTTGATGAATGATTGAGGTTGAATTGGTGGGTGGTACCATGTTGATGGTGAGTATGATGATGAGTATGTATAATGATGTTTGATTGGAAATTGTATTATTAGAAATTGGGATGAGGAAAGATGTATGACATGATATTGTGTTTGTCCTTTAGCCATTTGACTGAGAAGTGTTAAAATGGTTGGATGATGGTTTTGGGAATTTTGGTAAAGTGTCAATGTGTGATTTGAGGATGGCTTGATGTTGATTTTGGAACATTTTGATTGATTTCAAAAAGGGTTGAAATTTGGCATGTTTTGGTTGATTTTGAAAAAAGTTGAATATGGTTTGTTTTGAAAATGGCACCTTGTGGTTTTGTATGAAAACATGGTTTTTGGGCATATTTTGACGGGACATAACTTGGACTACGGATCCCCGTTTCGTATCAAACTTATTTAGAAATGAAATTGGATCCGAGATGTTCATGCCGTTGGAAGAACGGGCAGAAAACAATTTAAAATGAGAAAGTTATGTCCGTCGGAAGATTGGGGGTTGAATCTGTAAATTCTGTAGCTTTTAACTTAAAAAATTTTTAGCAAAATGACCCTCCGCGCGTAGGCGCACTTGGTGCGTACGCGCCGATCTTCAAGAAGGAACCATCCACGCTTGTGCGTGGTGTGTGCGGGCGCGTGGATGCGCTCCACCAAATGCCCAACCATTTTTCCGAGAGTTGTGCCAGAGTTGTGCCAGTTTTGTGCCTGGGGTACAAACGTACCCGCGCGTACGCACGACTGACGCGTACGCGTCGTTTGGCTATTTTTCAATCCGCGCGTCCGCGCGTATGACGCTTGCGCGTCAATGAGTTTTGTGGCCATCCACGCGTGCGCGTGGAGTGCGCGTTCGCGTGGCCCTGTTTTCATCCCAAAGTAGATTTTTGAGTTTTAAAAGCCAAATTTCATACTTCTAAGCCTCCGATCTCACCACTTATGTCTTAAATCATTATGATATGTCTAGCAATGAGACAAGGAGCTAGTGAATGTGGTAACTTGTGAGTGAAGCAAGGGAAAATGAGTGATCAATGAGGATCAAAGATGATTATGTGAAATGCGGAGGATGGCGGTGGAAGTGCTTGTTATGCCATGGGCCGAAGGGCCGTAATTGTTAATGAATTGGCTGGTTATGGATTTAACCGTGAGCCGGATGGCTGGATTATTGTCGTGTAATGGCGGAGCCATGATTATGGCTAAGTATAAATGCATATATGCTGTTGAATGAATTGTGAATGTTTGCACTTCCACTATCGGAGATGAGAGTTTCCCTGGGAGGAAGCAGTGGCTAGCCACCACGTGCTCCAGGTTGAGACTCGAAACTCTTTTGACCCTATGTCGTCAGGGTGGTCGGGCACTGTGAAAGCCCCGGATGAGCTAACCCCCATAAATATTCACCAGTGAAGGTGATGGATATGGATCATGATTATGATCAAATTTATATTGAGTATAACTCGAGTTGGGGAGACACGACAGAGGGACAGTCCAATAGTTAGCTACCAGGACTTGTCGGGTTGGCTCTATAACCGACAGATGATATCATCAGCCATTAGGGACAGGCATTCATCATATGCATACTATGTGAATTGTTTGAGATTGCCTATTTGACTGCATATTACTTGCTATCTGTCTAAATGCCTTATTTGTTCCTATTTGTATATCTCTTGTCTGATATAACTGTGTTTGCTATATTATACTCCTGCTGGTGGTTGGGAGGTCTGAAGAAATTGGAAAGGGAAGTATTAGTTAGACTGAAGGATCTTTAGTCAGATGCCCTTTATGGTTTAGCTTGTTTATAAGCTTTGATTTTATCTGGAGGAAGTTCTAGGATTGCCTTCGGCTTTCCTCTATTATTACATGTTATATATGGGGTACTGGTACCATGCTGGGGACCTCTGGTTCTCACCCATGCAGATTTTGTGATTTTCAGATGCAGGACGTGAGGTTTCTCGCTGAAGCATGCTGGAGACTTCTGGATTAGCGAAGATCCTTTGTTCTCGGGACTCTATTTTGATTTTATGATTTCTCTTAGATACTTTTATCTCCATTGAATAATACAAACTGTGATGACTCCTCTTATAGGAGATTTTGGAAGATAGGTTCTCTATTTTTATGTCCCTTTGGGTTTCCTTTGGGGTTTTCCTTATTTTAATATATGTATATATTGCTATGCTCGGACCGGTTATCTTCGCAACCGGATTTTGAGTTTTGATATTCCCGTTTTGACACTCTTTCGTATATATATAATCTCGCGTTGGTTTATTCTTGTTCGGTACGTTATCGATCGGAGTGTTGCGCTTTTCGAGTCACGATTTTTGTTTACCCCTTTTTCCTTCAAAAGCTCCTAGTTATAAACATCATTCATACTACTATACGTACTTTTTTTATTTTAGAGGTCGTAATACCTTGCCATCTCTGAATTATGACTTAAGCATAAAACTCTGTATGGTAGGGTGTTACATTATGGTATCAGAGCAGTTCGTTCCTGTAGAGCCTGAGGGACGGACTGACTATGCTTTTGTGCATTTTCTGTATGTGTGTTATGTGCTGTTAGTATATCTACTTGATATAATTGGCATAAACGTTCATGAGCATACATTTGGGACTTTGAAGCACTAGACTTTCGATATTGAGACTGATCAACTTAATATCGAATGTTTGGTGTGTATAGGAATCAGATGGCGCCTCGTGGACGTGGTAGAGGCCGTAGGAGAGGTCATACGAATGCTCGTGCACCAGAGATTAACCCTAACGACCCGGTGAACTTTATGACTGCGTTGGAGAACATGGCTGCTGCTATGCAAGCCACTGCTGAAGCTCTTGGTCAACAGATGAACAACCATGGCAACAACGGAAATGGAGCTCAGGGACCAATGGAGATCAAAACTTTCGCTGTGTTGGTGAACAAGTGTAGGGTTGCTGAAGAGTGTGTGAAGAAGGCAGCTGCTGAGAGAGGGAGTCACAAAGGATCATTCCCACAGAACCGAGGGAAGAGCTTTGCACCTAGAGGTCCACCTTTCAAGAGGGGAGGTTCTTTTAGGAGGCCCAACAACAACAACTCCCAAGGGAAAAGGTTTGGAAAGCAGCCTCAAAATGAGCAAGCTTGTGCTATTACTGTGGTAAGGCGGGACATAAGGTCCCAAACTATCCGGAGAAGCAGAAACAAGGTGCCGTGAAGGCGCAGCAGACTGGTCGGGTGTTCACCACTTCAACTATAGGTGCTGAGGGATCTGAGGCACTTATCCGAGGTAACTATGAAATGGCTTGTCGAACTTTAAATGCTTTATTTGATTCGGGAGCATCGCATTCATTCATTGCATTTGAGAAAGCCCATGAGTTAGGATTGAAGATCGTAACCTTAGGTTATGACCTAAAAGTGTATAATGCTACCCATGAGGCCATGGTAACTAGGCTAGGATGTCCGAAGGTTTCGTTTAGGTTCCAGCAGTGTGATTTTGTCCATAACTTAATCTGCTTACCGATGATCAGTCTTGATCTTATCTTGGGATTGGACTGGTTATCTGAGAACCATGTCCTGCTTGATTGTTCTACAAAGTTGGTGTACTTTATGCCGGAAGATACAGAAGGGCCGGTCGTGGTGAATAATTATTACTTGAATTCGATGATGGTGAACTGCTCCGGAATCGAATGTCAGGGTATCCTGTTGTTAACCGTGGGTGTTTCGGGTGATGATCAAAGGATAGAACAGATTTCGGTGGTGTGTGAGTTTCCAGAGGTGTTTCCCGATGACATTAATGAATTTCCACCTAACTGAGAGGTCGAGTTTGCTATTGAATTGGTGCCTGGGACGGGACCAATCTCAAGTGCTCCTTATAGAATGTCACCGTTAGAGATGGCCGAGTTAAAGTCTCAGTTAGAGGACTTGTTGGGTAAGAACTTTATCAGACCAAATGTTTCCCCATAGGGTGCTCTAGTGTTACTGGTAAAGAAGAAGGATGGGAGTATGCGGCTCTATGTGGATTACAGGCAGCTGAACAAGGTCACGATAACGAATAAGTACCCGTTGCCGAGGATTGATGATCTCATGGATCAGTTACAAGGAGCTGGGGTTTTCTCCAAGATCGATTTGCGATCCGGTTATCACCAGATAAGGGTGAGGGGAGAGGATATCCCTAAGACCGCTTTTAGGACTCGTTATGGTAATTACGAGTACACTGTAATGTCCTTTGGGTTGACGAACGCTCCTGCAGTATTCATGGATTACATTAATAGAGTGTTCCGTCCGTTTCTGGATAAATTCGTTGTTGTCTTCATTGATGACATACTGATTTACTCCAAGACTGAAGAAGAGCATCCGGAACACTTGAGGACCGTGTTGCAGATTCTAAAGGAGAAGAAACTCTATACGAAACTGTTTAAGTGTGAGTTTTGGAAGGATGAGGTAAAGTTTTTGGGTCACGTGGTGAGTAAGAAGGGAATAGCCGTAGCTCTAGCTAAGGTGGAGGCTGTGATAGATTGGAAGCAACCAACCATAGTAACTGAGATAAGGAGTTTTCTGGGTTTAGCTAGCTATTACCGAAGATTCATCAAAGGCTTTTCGCAATTAGCCTTGCCGTTGACAAAGTTAACCCGCAAAGACACACCATTTGTTTGGACTCCTGAGTGTGAGGAGAGCTTTCAGGCGTTGAAGAAAAAGTTGACCACTGCACCTGTGTTGGTGTTACCTGAGCTGAATGAATCGTTTGAGGTGTACTGTGATGCCTCACTAAAGGGTCTAGGGTGCGTGCTGATGCAGCATCATAATATGGTGGCGTATGCCTCACGCCAGTTGAGACCTCATGAAGTTAGTTACCCTATGCACGATTTGGAACTCGCTGCGTTTATGTTTACCTTGAAGGTGTGGAGGCATTACCTCTATGGCGTTAAGTTCCAAGTCTTCTTCGATCACAAGAGCTTGAAATATCTCTTTGATCAGAAAGAGCTTAATATGAGGCAAAGAAGGTGGATGGAATTATTGAAGGACTACGACTTTGAGTTGAATTACCATCTGGGAAAGGTGAATATAGTGGCGGATGCGTTAAGTCGGAAGTCGTTATATGCGGCTTGGATGATGCTTCAAAAGGAGAAGTTGCTCAAGGGATTCGAGAGTCTGAAAATTGGTGCTCGAGAAGTATCTGGAACTTTGTGTTTGATCCGATTAGAAATCTCAAGTGACTTTAAGTCCGAACTCCTAAAGGCTCATGAAAATGATGAAGCGTTATGAAAGATGTTAGCGGCTATCGAGCAAGGAAAACAGTGGAGAGTGTCGGAAGAAAAAGATGGGTTATGGAGATTCAAGGGTAAAATCATTGTGCCGGATGTTGGCACTTTGAGGCAAGATATCTTAAAGGAGGCACACAAAAGTAGATTCTCCATTCACCCGGGAAGTACTAAAATGTACCATGATTTAAAGGCGATGTTTTGGTGGCCAGGCATGAAGAATGATGTGGCGGAATATGTTTCAAAGTGCTTAACTTGTCAAAAGGTGAAGATTGAACATCAAAAACCTTCCGGGATGTTGCAACCTTTAGAGGTTCCGCAATGGAAGTGGGAAAGTATTGCAATGGACTTTGTGTCAGGATTGCCAAGGATTAGGACTGGTTTTGATGGTATCTGGGTGATTGTGGACCGACTGACGAAATCAGCTCACTTTTTACCCATTCGGATGACTTACACCCTTGAGGAACTAGCACGGTTGTACATAAAAGAGATTGTGAGACTTCATGGCATACCGGCTACTATAATCTCTGATAGAGATCCTCGCTTCACTTCGAGGTTTTGGGGTGCATTTCAGAAAGCTTTCAGAACCCGACTAAGCTTGAGTACGGCTTACCATCCTCAAACAGATAGTCAATCCGAGAGGACGATCCAAACACTAGAGGATATGTTGAGAGCTTGTGTTCTGGACCAGCCGGCGAGTTGGGATCGATATATGCCATTAGTGGAGTTTGCATACAATAATAGTTACCATGCGAGTATCGGAATGGCTCCGTATGAGGCTTTGTATGGGAGAAAATGTCAATCTCCACTATGTTGGTATGAAGCTGGAGAGAAAGCCTTGTTGGGGCCGGAGATGATAGCTGAGACCACCGAACAAGTCAAGAAAATCCGAGATAGGATGCTTACGGCGCAGAGTCGCCAGGAGAGTTACGCCGATTAGAGGCGGAAGCCCTTGGAATTTGTAGAAGGAGATCATGTTTTCCTTAAGGTTACTCCAACCACAGGAGTAGGTAGGGCAATTAAAGCGAAGAAGTTGAATCCTCGATACATTGGTCTATTTCAAATCCTGGAGAGGATTGGACCGGTGGCATATCGGATGGCTCTACCACCTCATCTTTCGAACCTGCACGACGTGTTTCACGTGTCGCAGCTTCAGAAGTACACTCTTGATGCTAGCCATGTGTTAGAACTTGAATCGGTTCAGTTAAGGAAAGATTTGACGCTTCCAGTGGCTCCAGTCAGAATTGATGATACTAGTATCAAACGGTTGCGTGGGAAAGAGGTTTCATTAGTCAAGGTGGCATGGAGTCGAGGCGGTGTTGAGAAACACACTTGAGAACTTGAGTCGGAGATGCGATGGGATTATCCGAACTTATTCTCAGGTAATTGAATTTGAATTTTGTGGGCAAAATTCCCAATTAGGTGGGTAGAATGTAAAAATATGGTTAATTAATGGCTAATTAACCCATAAATGAGAATTTATTCTAGAAATCCAAAAATGTGATTTTTATGGCTTAATATGATAGAGGAGATTGAGACGAGAAATTCGGTACCAATTTTATAGAAATCGGACCAAGATTGGACCGAACGGGCCAAACCGGTCCAACCTGACCCAAAGTGGGCCCTTGGCCCAACTAAACTAAACCAAACCCTAGTTTTCAGCACTCTCTCTCCTCATTTGTTACACACACACGCTGAAATGGAGTGAGGGAGGGGAAGAACACTCTCTCAAACTTCTATCTCTCACTTGATCTTCAAACCACCATAACTTTTGATCTAGAGCTCCGATTGCTGCACCATTTGTGGCCACACGTTCATCGCAGAGAGCTCTACAAAACCCATACAATCAATCTTGAGGTAATCCACGTTTTGCTCTTCGAATTTCCAGCCTTGATTTCGAGTTTCATGAGCAAAAATGTTGAGATTTTGGACTCTTTGATGTTATAGGACCCAACTCTCTTGAAGGAGAAGGTTAATCTTGTCTCCTTGGACCTTGGGTGTGGTAAGATTCTCAACCTAGTGTAATTTGTTGTTCTATGATGTTTGGGTATTGAGATGTTGTGTATGGGTATGATGATTGTGGCTTAGGTTATGTATGTGTGAATATTGGGGGCTTGATTGAGACCTTGAAAAGCTTGAAAAGGGATTTTTGGTGGTAAAAATCTGTTCTTGGAGGTGTTGAGACCTAGAGAACTTGTGGACAAGTGGTTTCGAAGTGCTCCAGTTGAGCTTGGGAAATCGGCTAAAGTATGGTCTCGGTTTCTCGTATCTAATATGTAATGGAGTAGAAAATACTTAGGCTAGAGGCCCTAAGATAGGTATTGAATTGATGATATTGTTGAATGGTTGAGATATATGATGTGGTCATATATGTGATTATGAATATTGATGCCTTGATCGTGTGATATATGAGAAAATGCAAGTTGTGATATATGCTTGATGAATGATTGAGGTTGAATTGGTGGGTGGTACCATATTGATGGTGAGTATAATGATGAGTATGTATAATGATGTTTGATTGGAAATGGTATTATTGGAAATTGGGATGAGGAAGGATGTATGACATGATATTGTGTTTGTCCTTTAGCCATTTGACTGAAAAGTGTTAAAATGGTTGGATGATGGTTTTGAGAATTTTGGTAAAGTGTCAATGTGTGATTTGAGGATGGCTTGATGTTGATTTTGGTACATTTTGATTGATTTCAAAAAGGGTTGAAATTTGACATGTTTTGGTTGATTTTGAAAAGAGTTGAATATGGTTTGTTTTAAAAATGGCACCTTGTGGTTTTGTATGAAAACATGGTTTTTGGGCATATTTTGACGGGACATAACTTGGACTACGGATCCGCGTTTTGTATCAAACTTATTTAGAAATGAAATTGGATCCGGGATGTCCATGCCATTGGAAGAACGGGCGAAAAACGATTTAAAATGAGAAAGTTATGTCCGTCGAAAGATTGGGGGTTGAATCTGTAAATTCTGTAGCTTTTAACTTAGAAAATTTTTAGCAGAATGACCCTCCACGCGTAGGCGCACTTGGCGCGTACGCGCCGTTCTTCAAGAAGGCACCATCCACGCTTGCGCGTGGTGTGCGCGGGCGCGTCGATGCGCTGCACCAAATGCCCAGCCATTTTCCCGAGAGTTGTGCCAGAGTTGTGCCAGTTTTGTGCCTGGGGCACAAATGTACCCGCGCGTACGCACGGATGACGCGTACGCGTCGTTTGGCTATTTTTCAATCCGCGCGTCCGCGCATATGACGTTTGCGCGTCAATGAGTTTTGTGGCCATCCACGCGTGCGCGTTCGCGTGGCCCTGTTTTCATCCCAAAGTTGATTTTTGAGTTTTAAAAGCCAAATTTCATACTTCTAAGCCTCCGATCTCACCACTTATGTCTTAAATCATTATGATATGCCTAGCAACGAGACAAGGAGCTAGTGAGTGTGGTAACTTGCGAGTGAAGCAAGGGAAAAATGAGTGATCAATGAGGATCAAAGATGATTATGTGAAATGCGGAGGATGGCGGTGGAAGTGCTTGTTATGCCATTGGCCGAAGGGCCGTAATTGTTAATGAATTGGCTGGTTATGGATTTAACCGTGAGCCGGATGGCTGGATTATTGCCGTGTTACGGCGGAGCCATGATTATGGCTAAGTATAAATGCATATATGCTGCTGAATGAATTGTGAATGTTTGCACTTCCACTATCGGAGATGAGAGTTTCCCTGGGAGGAAGCAGTGGCTAGCCACCACGTGCTCTAGGTTGAGACTCGAAGCTCTTTTGACCCTATGTCGTCAGGGTGGCCGGGTACTGTGAAAGCCCCGGATGAGCTCCCACCCATAAATATTCACCAGTGAAGGTGATGGATATGGATCATGATTATGATCAAATTTATATTGAGTATAACTCGAGTTGGGGAGACACGATAGAGGGACAGTCCAATGGTTAGCTACCAGAACTTGTCGGGTTGGCTCTATAACCGACAGATGATATCATCAGCCATTAGGGACAGGCATTCATCATATGCATACTATGTGAATTGTTTGAGATTGCCTATTTGACTGCATATTACTTGCTATCTATCTAAATGCCTTATTTGTTCCTATTTGTATATCTCTTGTCTAATATAACTGTGTTTGCTATATTATACTCCTGCTGGTGGTTGGGAGGTCTAAAGAAATTGGAAAGGGAAGTATTAGTTAGACTGAAGGATCTTTAGTCAGATGCCCTTTATGGTTTAGCTTGTTTATAAGCTTTGGTTTTATCTGGAGAAAGTTCTAGGATTGCCTTCGGCTTTCCTCTATTATTACATCTTATATATGGGGAACTGTTACCATGCTGGGGACCTCTGGTTCACACCCATGCAGATTTTGTGGTTTTCAGATGCAGGACGTGAGGTTTCTCGCTGAAGCATGCTGGAGACTTCTGGATTAGCGAAGATCCTTTGTTCTCGGGACTCTGTTTCGATTTTATGATTTCTCTTAGATACTTTTATCTCCATTGAATAATACAAACTGTGATGACTCCTCTTATAGGAGATTTTGGAGGATAGGTTCTCTGTTTTTATGTCCCTTTGGGTTTCCTTTGGGGTTTTCCTTATTTTAATATATGTATATATTGCTATGCTCGGACCGGTTATCTTCGCAACCGGATTTTGAGTTTTGATATTCCCGTTTTGACACTCTTTCGTATATATATAATCTCGCGTTGGTTTATTCTTGTTCGGTACGTTATCGATCGGAGTGTTGCGCTTTTCGAGTCACGATTTTTGTTTACCCCTTTTTCCTTCAAAGGCTCCTAGTTATAAACATCATTCATACTACTATACGTACTTTTTTTATTTTAGAGGTCGTAATACCTTGCCATCTCTGAATTATGACTTAAGCATAAGACTCTGTATGGTAGGGTGTTACATTTTAGATCTTGCCTTTAATCATATAAATTGTCTATATTTTTAATATGATTTGTTGATTTAGCCAAAAACCTCAAAGATTGTTAATAGTATTGCTGCTAGAAGAAATAAAGGGATTCAGAGTCGTATATCTAGAAGAAATTTAGCTTCATCAAGTCACTTACAACAAGCTGGTTTTCTTTCTAATAATAATGGAGTGTATAAAAAAAATCAAGTTCATCAAATCACTCACAAGTTAGAAGGACATTTGACTCCCTTTCTAATAGTGATGGAGTGCATGGAAAAAATCAAGTTCATCAAGTCACAAGTTAGAAGGACATTTGACTCTTTTTTTAATAATGATGGAGTGCATGAAAAAAAAGCAAGTTCATCAAGTCACTCACAAGTTAGAAAGCAATTTGATTCTCTTTCTAATAATGATGAAGTGCATGGAAAAAAATCAAGTTCATCAAGTCACTCACAACTTAGAAGGCAATTTGACTTCTTTTCTAATGATGATAAAGTTCATGAAGAAGAATTCGAATCTGGTATATTCTTTAGCATTCTTTAATTTTATTAGTCTCCTTTGGAGATTTATTATGAGATAAATTTAGTTTCTGACATAAAAATATTAATAGCATGACTACTTTTATTTTTATATCTTCTTTTTCTAAGAAAATTAAGGCCGATGAAATAAAATATGTACATTAAAAACATTAGTGCTATACCATAAACTTTGAAACTAGTGATTATAATAAAAAAAAATATTAGTGCTATACCATATGTTTCTCTTCAATTGCACAAAAACACTTTTCAAGTTCTGTTTGAAGCTCCCTTATTTCTTGTTTTTTGGTGTTCCGTGTAAACTTGAAAGTACTAATATCTACTTCCATCTTTTCCACTTAACAACTCCATTATGATTCCAGTTTTTATGCACCTCTCCCAGTTTCTTGTTATCTTATTCAAGGCGAACAATTTTATGTTCCATTTCCCTCACCAGCATCTCCTTGTCCCCTAATGAACTTCTGAGCTGCACTATCTCTTCATTTCTCAGTGTGTTCAATTGTTGTATCTCTGACTTTTTATCTTTACACTAGGTAAAAATATTTTCGAAATGAGACTTGAATTCGGAAATTTCAGCCTCCAGGAGTTTCCTCTTGCTTTCTTCACGAGCTAATACATGATTGCACATCTCTAAACGGGATTGGAGCCCCTCATCAATTCTTGTTTGAGAATCCAAACTAATCTGCAAGGAAGATAACTGATCAAGTAGTAGAGCTCTCTCCTTCTCCCACTCTTCTCTGCTTGATTGCAACTGAACTCGCAGCTATTCGTGTGCTTCTTCGAGGTGTTTGAACTGTTCATTCCTCCATTTAATTTTGTCATGTGTGCTTTTATTTTCTTCCTCCAATTACAGAATCATATCATCTCTCCTCCTCCAATTGCAGAACGGCGGACACAAGCATTATGTTTCAGAAAAGTGTTTCCAGCATTTACTTCATCTAAATCCAACACCAGCTTTCTATTACTTTCTTCCAATTGCACCATTCTCTCATTACAATTAGCTTGGATCTTCTTATTTTCTGCACTGAAATATATAAACAGTTAAATCACTCCCTTAGAAGATTAGGATTGTGATTAGTGAGAATTAGTTGGTGGGATTAATATTTTTTAAAGAAAAATCCATTGTTTTCTTTATATTTTCTCCACTAGTTGTCTACATGAATCTCTTGTATTGAACAATACATAAAATAGAATTTAACATGTTGTGCCAACTTGGACTTAATGTCTGATTTATCAAAGACTAATATATGTCTCAAAAAATAACATCCTGCTCCTATTTTCTTATTAATTTAAACAGATTTTGTTGCACCGAAAAAAAAATGTGAAAGGACCTACACGCAATCTTGAGTTAGCAAAGTTACCAGCTGGAAAAAGACTTGACATAAACTAGAAAATGAATAGGCTATAGGCCAGTTGGTCCAAATACAAAGTTGTTCAAATCAAGATGTACTGTTCTAGTTCGTGATGCGAAGAATGCACCACTAAAGGTTAAAGAATGGACTGATATCAAAATAGAAAACAAAATAAAGATGTTTGACCTAGTTTTGGTAATATACATGTTCTCCTTATTATGTTTTCACTTGCTTTTTTTTTTATTTTTATGTCTATAAACTCAGACTAATAGTATATGTTATGTTCTTTTAAGACATACTTCAAAGTTGAAGGTCGAAAGCATTTAGTATGAGTTCAAATGAATTCTTATCGGAGTTATCGACATCTGCTAAAAAAAAGGTATTTTGAACCTTATGATAATCCTGAAATTGCTCGAGCTAATATACTATTGGAAATGGAAAAAGAGGATTGGGATTACCTTGTGAATCTTTGGATGGATGAAGGCTGGCAAGTTTGTGCTTCATATAATATAATAATTATTAATTGACTTAAATTAAACTAGCCTCTTTTATCACATGTTATGACATATTTTGTTAATTATTAGAAAATAAGTCAACAAAATAAGATGAGTCGAGCTGCAAATAGCATTATCCATACCACTGGTACTAAGGGAACCTAACAAAGAGCTGAAGAGGCGATATCTAAATTTTACTAATTTATATAATTAATTTGAAGATATTTATTAGTTTCTATATTTATAAGATATGTTATTTGTGGCTATAGTTTGAGTAAACAGGACAAGAAATTGACCGTCTTTGTCTTTGGGGCTTACGCATACCCGTGCTAATGGACAAGCTTACAATGAAGAAACTCAAGAAAAACTTGCAAGATATGTTATCACATGTTGTGAGTTTTGTTTATTATTTTGATAACTTCTCAAAATTATTTCTTTTTTCTTTGATAACTTGTGTAATTGTTTAAATAAGTTCTACAAAAGATAGAATCATTAAAAAATTAGTTGTACTTTGTCGGAAGTACTAGTATATTAGGAGCTGTTTCTGGATTAAAAAATTAGAAATATTATTTATTAAGTCAAACTTTAATAAATAACATTTAGAAGCCTAAGACTTCTATAATCATCTTGAAATTTTTGGATTTTTATGTTAGGAGATTTATAGCAACTATTTTTCTTTTTAGCAAACAATCAAAGTAACTAAATAATATTAGCTGATTATTGATTTTCTGAATGAGTTAATTATCAGTTTCTTTAACATCATTTATTATTTAATATATCTACTGTATATGAAAAGAATTTTGTTAGGTTTTGGCACCTAAATTTATACCATTTTCGAATAGCAAGTGAGAGGTATAGTCCTGCTTAGATTTAATGTCGTTAAGATTTTGAATCGGTCGTAGTGTTATCTCATTTTTTACTTGATTCCTCTGAAGTTTTTTGTGGATGTGCATATATGAATCTCAGAATTTTCTTTAAAGAAAAGTTGATGTGGCCAAAGTCAATGAGAGTGTTGTCTGTGTAATATTACCAAATGTCAAAAGGAAATCACTGTTTTACTCTGTTTGTAGTGGTCAGAGGATGATTAATAACTTGGCCAAGCCCTATATATAGAGAATTGATACTAATTAGAAGTCTTATATAAAACTGGTTTAATTCAGGTATTATTTATTATGATAAGTCTTTGTTGTGTCATTTTAATTAAGCATTAATTTAGTTTTGTTATGCAACGAAGGAATTGGATTAATTAGGCATTAATTTTTATAGTAAACATTTTATATTCATGTTTACATATATTTTTATTGATTTTATTAGGTTGATTTGATCCCTTTTAGAATTTACTTAAGGAATTATCATCTCAAGTAAATGAAGGAACATTAGAGATGAATGAATATGAGGTGATGGTGGAAGTATTTGGACTTGAATGACATGGACAAATTCGTGATTATGGAATTGGTGTGACACATACACAGTTATGGGGTCCTACATCATTTATATTTTCTGATCTCCAAACAAAGTTTCAATGTGCAAAAAAAAAAAATGAAGACTCTAAAATAGAGGTGAAAGATTTTAAAAAAAAGGTAGATCATATGGCAGAAATACTTGAGCAACTATTGGATGAAAGGTTGCCTATAGTTCAAAATGATAACAATCCTACTTCACTTGATTAATGGCTCAAGACTTTGATGAGTTTATGAGTGTGATTCATATAGCACTATACAAAAAAGAACATTAATATGATATTATGATATTGAGTATTGGTTTTGGTACTTGGTGTTAATTGTTATTGATATACTTGTTAAATGCAACATAAGGAATGCTATTTGTACTAGTTTTGAATCATGATCAATGATCAAAATTGCAAAGATCTTGTTTGATTTTATACGATGATTATATATGAAAAAGTGAAAGCATATTCATGTTATAGTGGTAGAACTTTTGTTTTATCTATTGTTATAGTCATTTTTATTTAAAAAATCAATAATAGGTGAAACTTTAACTTTTATAGTAATGAATGTCCAAAAAAATACGATTGAATTTTTTTTATGATAAAAATTGTCAAAAAATGTCTATGACTATGATATAGTATATTTCACGGTTAATAATTGTAAAAATTTTTTATTGAGAATTTTTTAAGGTCAATAACTGTCAAAATAAATAGTACTTTTGACGGTTAATAAGTATAAAAAAATATATTCTCAAATTTTTCTAATATTATTTTTTACGGCCAATATTTATCAAAATAAAATTAAACTTTTTTCACAATTACTTATAGGTTAAAAATACTATGTTTGACAAAATTTTTATTAACATATTTTCATAGTTAAAATAATGTCAAAAATTATTTTTTTGACGAATTTTAATTTTTTTTGACACATATAACCCTAAAAAATATTCTATGTTGTTGTAGTGAATTAAACACTATATAATTTAAACTAATAAATACAATTATAAATGTGAATGTTAAAATTTAAAATTTGTTAGTTTAAATTTAAATTTCATTTAATTAGATTTAAAAAAATTGAAAATTTTAAGGACGTATTTAAAAGTTTAAAATTAAAAATAAAAAATTATTTTATTTAAATTTGTCAAGATTTAAAAATTAAAATAAATAACGCAACAACATTTAAAATTCAAAACTTAATAATATTTTATTTATAAATGTGATATACATAGTATTAATTTAATCTTTTAATTAAACTTTCAACTGGTTAGTGACCTAAAAATAATAATAAAAAAGTTAATAGTAATTATATAATAACAAATAATTATATAATAACAAATATTTGTTGGTCAGTTGTGGGTTATATAAATAATTAAATACGCAGCCCAAACAAAAAGGAAATAGCTAAAAACTCACTAAACCATTAATCAGAGTCCAAAACCAGACTTAACAATTTTTATTTTACATCTTAATTCTTTATTTTCTTTGAACTTGGCCTGATGCCAGAAAAATTGGCCCAGCCCAAAATATTCAGAAACGGCTTGAAGCTCATTCCACCCAAGATTTACACTATTTTGAGACCTGCCAAACGGACTAGTCTGGTCTATTTAAGTCTGGCCTATTTAAATTTGTGGGTTAAATGGACTGTCCCGTTTAAGTCCACTTCATTCAAGGACCACAATTTTTTAGCTCAGATTATTTATGGTCAGTCTAATAGGTTAAATGAGCTAGGTTCTTTATCCTTTTATTTTATTTTTTGAAAAATATTTTGACAAAAAAATATTATTTTAGATTAAAAATTTTAAACAAATAGTATTTCGGGTCAGATAGAGAGAAATATCGACCAAAGTGCTACATTTTTTTGAAAAAAAATAAAAAAATAAATCGACTATCAGTTTAGTTCTCAAACTAGCCCATTTAACCTGTCATCTTTTTGGGGTTAATTGGGTTTAACCCGTTTAACCCAAAATTTAAACCGACTTAATTTTAGAAGTCCACTCATTTAAATGGATAAACAAATTGCCCAATGAATTTGACCTATCTTAACGGGCCTATGCTTAGGGGTGGCAAACAGGTTGAAATTCGCCGGGTCGACCCGCGTAACTCAACAAAAAAGACAGACTAGGCTGAAAATTTGAGACTGCCACACTTAAAAAGTCTGCCTAACCCGCACCGCCTAATCCTTGGGCTTTTGTGGGCTTCAGCGCGGTGGGCGCGGGCTTTCCCGCTGGGCTAGGCGTTTTTTTGTCTAAACTTTTTCTTACAAATTTCTATAATATTATTGATCTACAAGTGAATAAAGATGAAAATTGAAAATGTTTTAAGTTACATTTAGATTATATTTTATGTTTGATGGATTATAAACTTGAAAATGTTTAATTATATGTTTTGGACAATGTTTATTTTGCTTTGGATAATGTTAGTTTTATTATTCTATTTCAAAAATTTTAGTTTATAATTATGTTTATTACATATTTATGGTTATAAAGACTTTAATGTTTATAAATTTAAAAATTATAATTTTTTTGTCTTTAAAAATTATAAATTTATTGAAATGGTTGTGAAATTATATATATTATTTAATATTTATAAAAAAAAAAGATTTGAGGGCAACCCGCTAGCCTACCGCTAAGCAGGACGGAAGAGGAATTAAGAGCCGCCTCACTAGGCAGGACAGATCAGCCCACTAGATAATGGACTTTTGGCGGGGTGGGGCGGGCTTTTCGGTTTGCCACCCCTACCCCACCCCTTATTCTGCATCTTAACTCTCGCCAATGACCCTCAGATCTCCATTACTCTCTCACACCAACCACTAAACATCCTTTCTGGGAGAGATGTAAGAAACCCAGATCCCCAGGCGAGGAACCAGGCGGCAAGAGATCTGTCGCGGCTGAGGACGCATCAGTCTCCATTTATAGAACCCTGAGCCCTACAATTGCAGCGGAGAGCGCGACGGAACTGCAGAGATAAGCCAGAAAGTCAGAGTTGGGTTTATGGATGTAAGACGCGCACAAGAGTACAGAGAGGAGCTAATCGGAGGAACCACCGCGCAGCTGAGACGGCAATGGCCTTGTGGTCAGGCGGCAACAATCGAGGACCCAGAAGGCAATTCAGAGGAACGCGGAACCAAGGAGGCGACTATGGAGCTGGTTCCAGCAACGGTGGATGGCGGATGGCGGCTGAATGGTGAGGGCAAGCACAGTGTTATCGAGGGACAAAGCGGTGGAGCGTCTTGGTAGGAACCGGGAGAGTTAGTGTTTATATGAAATCTTGGTATGATGTTTTCAGTGACTCTTTAATGCTTTTTGTTTATCCACCTTTGATGTTCTTGTTGTTTGTGTGAATACCTCTTGATTTGTTGGTTTTCAGTTTCAGATATGGGGATTGAAAGAAGTGGAGAAAACAAAATTCTTGGACTGAGATTCACATCAAGACACAAGCGTTCGAAGAGGTATGTATACCTTCTGTTTCTTATGCTTCAATTTTTAGCTTCTATTGTTTGTTGCATGGATTGGTGTTCTTTACGTATTTGTAAAATTTTACACATGAGCACTTGCTTTAATTTTGGTGCTCTGTTCTGATCAAATTGCCCCCTGATTTGCATCTTCATTTTCTTCTTGCAGGTTCTAGGTACCCAGATTCTTGATGCATCGCCAGATGCTTATGCCTACTGGGAGGCCTTGGATGCAAATCAAAGAAGTTGAATGTGAGCCTGCAACAAAAGAAATTCTGAAACACAATTCAATAGCAGCAAACAACATTTCTACTATATGGACTATCCACTAGCGGTGAACACAGATCAGATTGAATATGGCCAAAATTTCGATCTGATCTGCACTAAAATCATCGGATCAGATCCAATATTTACAATTTTTAAGCTTGGATTCCATCAGATCAAATCCGATCTGCACATTTCCGGATCAGATCGGATCAGATATATTCGCAAAATACAAAAATATTTTTAAAAGCTTATTTTTATTAAAAAAATATCAATAAAATTCATTTTTTCTATTCTTTTAAATATGTTTACTCTTAAAATAATATTAAACATGCTTTTCTTAAATAATAAATTAAAATAATACAACATATATGATAATTATTAGTTGAAATAAAATATAAAAAAATTACTTATTTATTTCTTTATTTTTGCGGATACGGTACACAAAATCTATAATCCGATTCTATTAGTATGCGGGTCTGATCCGATCCTATTAGTTTGCCCTTGCGGATCGAATCTATATCTGTAATTTTCGGATTGGATTCGAATAAATACTGCGAATATACAGATTGAATCCGATCCATGAACGCCCCTAAGTATCAACTATGTTGACTACATCTCTTGGAAAACGTCTACTATATAAAGGAGAGGGTAACATCATGTTTTTTAAATATTAAAAATTAAAAAATAAATACAAAGCAAAATAATAAATAAATAAACCAATACTTACCATGTGTGAGGTTATCCATGGTCAATATACATACAATAACACATCGTGGTAGTTATTAGACCAGCTATTGCCAATAAAGCAACAAATGGTTCACGGTTAAAGATGCATGTGTTTGGTTATGGTAAATAGATAATTGTTGCAGAAGATGAAGTGTATACGATATGGATGGATTAAAAATACGTGTTTGAAAAATAGTTTGTTCAAAAAAACACCCTAACTCATGTTTAAAAAAATGCTTTTTAACTGTACCAGTAAAAATTTTAACCATTCCTCCCTTTTAATCTTAATTACACTTCCTTGTAATCCAAACTCCCTCTCCAGTGCCACCATCTTCCGCCGTCACCAACCTCGAGTGCCGTATCAAGAACAAATATCTCATTTGAATGAAAAATAAACATCTCATCTGCATTAAAAATAAACATCTCAAATATACCAAGAACAAACATTCTATTTACATTAAGAATAAACATCTCATTTACATGAAAAATAAACATCTACATGTGTATATAAAACTTCCCCTATGCACCTTCTCACAATATCAATATGCACGTCTAGCATGTTGTTGTAGACGTAGCCTTTTGGATCGTGAATACCGAAAACGTTACCGAGAATAGCGTAGTCGAGATTCACAGAGATAGAGTTGTATCGATAGGCGAAGTAAGGATAACAGAGTACTTCTCCACTACGCATTGTGAGCGTCGATTCTCGGTGGCTGGTCAACGGACATCGCGATCCTCAGACATGACACGTGCATCGACCGCAACTGCTCGTATAGCGGGTGTCCTAGGATGTCTGCCTTGTACTCTGCCACATCCTCTGAGTCGCAGTTGTTACTTTCCGTCATCGTCAGTGAGATGGAAGAGAAAGAAGAAAAGATAGAATTTGAGGAGTGACAGGTGGAGATTATTGGAGTATCAAGAACTAAGAATAAGTGACAGAGAGTGAAGACAAAGCTTGAGGAAGGAAAGGTCGTTGAGCTTTTGGTGTCATATGCGGGAGTCCGCGGCGGCGTCGGCATGGTGAGAAGGGAACCAGAGATTGGGAGGATATGATGAGAATAGGAGTCCGTCCGTACTGTGGATGAATTTAATTGTTAATCCTGATTTCTCAAATTTTAAAATCTGAAATTGTAAAATTAATTAACAATCTGATTTTTAATTAAAATTTACTTTCTTTTTTTACTCCATTGTTCACATTGTTCAAATTTATTATTGTTTTTCTATACTTTTTCTTTATGAAATTATTCACGGTTTTGTTAGGTAGACAATGACCTTTGTGAACAATATGAACAATGAGCTCTAGAATTGGTCCAATAAAGTAAAAAAACACTCCACTCCAAATTAGCCCCTAAACCCTAACATTAGGATAATCATTTGCACACCTAATGAATTAAACATCCAGTTATTGTTAACTGTGCATGAGTAAACCGAGTCAAAAGGAATAACCATCCAATTACGAATCAACATAACCATTTGCATACCTATTGAATTGAACATCCGGCCTATGTTACTAGTAACTACTTAATTAAACCAGCCGCATAAATATTAGACTAGCCATCCGCATACCTAATAAACTGAACATCTGGCTTATTATCCATTGGTGACTATGTGTGAATGAGAAGAATTGTCATTGATGAATGACGATAAAACATCACAAAGCGGTTCATCCAAATTAGACTCCATTTATGAATGTGACTGTTATGCACGTATAAAAATATAGCAACGTATGGCGCTGGACGTCGACGACACTACCGCGCACGGTGAGGTTGCGATGGGCCTGCACGGCCGGCGGTGGGTGGACAGCAGAAAGGAGGATGCATGAGATTACTGCAGCGCGATCTCACATTGCAACAGAGTACAAACGGGACGAGGAGAGGCTGAGCGGCATCAAACCGGACAGTGGAGAGGTGTAGCGGCGCCGGAGTGACTCTGCGGATGTGGTATTGGGAGTAATTGTGCCAATTGTGATTTGGTTTAATTGCAAATTCTTATTTTTCAAAATTTAAAATCTAAAATTAAAAATAATTAATTAATAATCTGATTTATGATTTTAATTTTAATTTTTTTTATTGTATTGTTCGCATTGTTTAGTATTCTAATTACTTCGGAAAATTGATCCTCTCAATTGTTAAAAAAAATTGAGAATATAAAGTGTGATCTCTAACTCTTTATTGCTCTCTCTCATATTTATTATTAATCCCACTTATAAAATTAATGGTAAAAAATCACATTTACTCCCTCAATTGTTAAAAAAAATGGGGAGAATTCATTCCCATTATCTCGGAGTACTTTTCCAATTACTAATCATGTGCGAACTTTTCCAACTCAAAAATCTACCTTTTTATCCCATTCAAGCAAGCCACACATTGCCAAAAAAAAAAAATCAATCAAAACCTTTGGTTCTCAGTTTTCACTTCCTTAGCATACATATCAATCAAACAACAGGCAGCAACTGAAGCAAAGAAAGAAAAATGAGAGCACGCTGCACCTCGAAGTGCACAAGTTATCTTGCGTCAACTCCAACGAAACCATGGACACCATTCTCTGAAGCATCTGAAAGACCCGCAAAACCGGTCTCCGTGGTGCTGCTAAGTCAAAATTGCAGCCCTTCCTTCACCTCTCGTCTCCCACACAACTCGGACCCTGTAATGCAAAAAATTCACAATTCCAACTCCCTCATTCTTCAATTTGTTTTTATATGCATTTTTGTTTTCAAAGGTTTAATCTTTTTTCCTATTTATTTGCTTGTGTGGGGGTGGTTTTCAGTGGCTTTCGTTTTATTAAATGGGAATGAAAGAAAGTGAAGAGGTTTTGGGTAGCTTTTTGGGTTCGAAAAGTTTGCATTTGATGAACAATTTTATAAAAAAATGGTAGAAAAAGATTAAAGGAAGTGAAGGTTGAAGATGACGAGAGTTAATTTTAAAATTTAACGTATTTTTTAAAGATAGTCAACAAAAATTTAATAATTAGATCATAATTTTATTTTTAAAAATATTATTTGTATACTAACATCATCCATTAAAATAAGTAGTATTTGTGTATTTGTATTTCAGTATGCAGTGACCGATCCAAAAAATTTATCTTGGGAGCAAAAATAATAAACATTACTATCAAAAGATATATTTAAATTTAAAAAAATAAAAGTGTACATTAATTATTTAAATACAAAAAAAAATAAAAATAAAAAATTACATTAGCTGCTAACTTTCTTTTCTTCAAATCTTGAAGGTACTTTTTTTTTTGTTTTCATAGTCTGAAAATGTTGAATAATTATTTCATTATCAACTTGATTGAATGTCTCTCTTTTTATATAACCAAACAATCATTCAACCACTCGTCTCCCATTCAATTACGAAGTGGACTCTTTATCATATTTTAAGAACTTCTTTTTATTAGAAGAGACTCATAAAGTGACTTCAGATTCTAGTGGTAGCTTTCTATTTCTAATGGAGTGACTTTGTTTTTGAAATATTTTTTCATTACTATTTCTAAAAATAAAAAAGTATATATTTTAAATTAGTAACTTTAGAAATTTATATGCAACATAATTACATATAATAGAATAGAACGAAAGATAAACAAATAAATAATAAGGATTACTAAATTGAAAATAAAATAAAATATATAAATTCATGAAGAGAATGAAAAAATATATTAACACCACCTAAATTATAATTGTTTGAATTAAAATCTGCAATTAAAAATATTAAAAAAAGAAACAATGAAATTAAAAGATACATAGAGTCATAGAGAACTATATAAAACAAAATAGAGAATTTAAAATTTATCTTTTGATGAAGAGAAGATGACTACTAGATAAGGAATAAAAAAAGAAGGTTGAAAATATGAAACTTAAAAGAGGGTTTAAGAGAATAAAGGAGTGACGGCTAGAATTTGAGAATAGAAGAAGACTAAATTTGATTAGGTTAACTAATAGTTAAAAGGATAGAAAGATAAAATGAATTTGGGACTTTAAATAATTGAGCTTAATTTATTTGTAATGAGGTCATTTAAAATTTAAAATGAAACATATTATATGTATACTAGTATTTTTACCCGTAATAACATTACGGGAATATACATTTTTTAAAATTACGGTTCACTTTTTTCTGACAGTATAGATTATGCATGACACAAAAGATTTATAAAATGAAACTACTTTTACAAAAAAAGTCGTAGGTTGACAAAAATTTCTAGCTAATATAAATAAAAAATCAAATAATAAGATTTTTAGTTATTATTTTTATATGAAAATTTTTATTAATAATTAATTTTAACATTCGTTATTTAAAATTTGAAACAATTTAACATGTATATTTTTACATTTAATTAGGTGTTAAGTCTATTGCACAAATAGAAATAATTAATTTTTATACTTATTATTTAAAAATAATATTTTTCCTCTCTCTATATAAAAATATAATTAGATATTAGTATAAAAAACATTATATGAATAGTTATAAAATTAACTCAACTAATTTTTTAAAAACAATTGAATCTTGATTCTAACTTTTAATTATAACATTAGTATTCTCTCCAAATTATATATAATAAATATTTGAAAGAAGAGAAATGGAAATATAGATTAAAAAGATAAGCGGTAAAAATTTAAAACTAAATAAAAAATTAAAAAAATATGTATATAATAATAATAATATTTTTTATTTGAATTATATTATTTTATTTTCTGTAGAACAAAAGGTAGAAAAATAGAGAATGAGAGAAAAGAGAGAGAAAGATAAAGATGAAAAATGAGAGTGAGAGTTTGTTAACTTTAGAAGAAAAAATTTTATTTTAATTATAATAAAAAAAATATCGGATGACATATTTTGATTTGTCAAATTACTGATATAAAATATAAATTATATACAGAGTAAAAATGGTAGAGAGAAATAGAAAAATGGAGAGAGGTAGATGAGAGAATTTAGGAAGGGAGTTTATTAATTTTGGAAAAAATATTTTCGTTCAATTTTAATAAGAGAGTGTCATGTGACACATTGGATTATTATATTAGATAGTAATATATGATATATAATATAGGTATATTTCAATTTCAATTTTAATTTTAATGCAATTAAAGAATGTCATGTTGTACATTTTGATTGTCAAATTAGTAATTAGTCATTGATATTAATAATGATATATAAAATAGATAGAGTAGTTGAAGGAATGAGAGAGATAGAGAAAGAAAGATGGAGGAGGAGAGAACTCTTTAATTTGGAAGGAAAGATTTGATTTCAATTGTAATGAGAAAGTGAAATGTGGCATCTTTTGGTTGTAAAATTAGTATAGAGAAAGGAAAAATTCTTTAATTTTGAAAGGAAATATTTAATTTCAATTACAATGAAAGAGTGATATATAACACATTTTGATTGTAAAATTAGTAAGAAAGAGAGGAGAATTCTTTCATTTTAGAGAAAAAGATTTGATTCTAATTGTAATGATAAAGTAACATGTAGCACATTTTGATTGTAAAATTAAAATATATAATAGAATTTTTTTTAAACAAAAATGAAATGAGAGTGGGGGCAACCATTGCTTTTATTTTTTAGTATAAAATTCATTTAGTTTTTTCATGATTAGTTTGTCCGTCTTTGATGGTTAAAAATAATTATTTATTTTTTTTGCGGTTAATTGAAAAAATAATTAATCCATGGAAACTAAGCGATATCATGAGGACTACGGGGGCTAGCTGGTAGAGACAGCTTATCCCATGGCAACGCAAATGATCACTACTCAGTCGCAAACATCCTTCACAAAATTTCCCAACTTCTGATGGAGAAAAAGTTCACGAGTCTCTCTATTGATGGAAAAGCCGATTTGTATACTGCATATTTTGATACTCAGGCACAGAATCGAATTTGTAGTATAATATTTAAAAAAAAAAAAAGAAAAAGAAAAAGTAAGATAAGATAAGCACAGACATGTACACTGTAAGAATCAATTAAATATTATATAATATAATATGGAGGAGGGAAAAAACAGGCACAGCAGCTTACGCGAATAGAAATATCGTTCTTCCTCCCACGAATGAAATCCACTTCCAACTTAAGAAGTATACACACGTTTTGGTTGCTAATACAATGAAAGGTTATGAAGCTAACATCATTTCCCTCCTCTTTGCCGTTTCTCTTCTAAGGAAGCGGCCTCGTTCAGCATGTCAGCTGCATCCTTATCCATGTTTAATTTGGACAGTGCAACAGCCTGCATGTAAAATGCCGTCGCCCAGTCCGGATAGACCAACTGAGCTTGCATTGCATCTCGCAGCGCAGCATCCGGTTGATCGCAAAACAGGTAGCAAAGACTTCTCCGCGCATAAACGGTTGGGGAAACCATGGTTCCCACATCAATGAACTGCATGATTTAAATCAAATCGATATGATACCAACAAGTACACTTCTTGAACTTTCAAATATAACCTTTTTTATCATACCTGGGAGTAACACTCAATTGAAGTTTTGAAATCCTTATCACGGAATGCCAGGTCGCCCCGCTTTCTTGCCTCCAACATATCCCTCATTTGCTGAGTCCATTCTTGGAAAGATAACTAAAACATGTGAACGAAGAGAGACTTAGTTTAACATCCGTAACAATAGAAAACTCGTGTATTTTCAGTTAAGTACCTCGTTAGTTCCTTCATCATCTTTATAGTGTGTCATCAACAATATCTGATGAATAGCTGTAAGGTCCATGCGAGAACAAGCATCACCCATTGGAGATAGAGGATGCTGGGGAGTTGGCGGTGCTGGTGCTTCCTCGTGCTTTGCAATGCCAAGCATGACATATGATGGAACCTGAGAACAAAAGGGACTCTAACTGTTAGCCTAACATCCTCGCCAGTGCAATCAATTAGTTGTAATTGTATGTTAAGAACACAAAAGCACATATTTTTCCTTCTTCCAGGTGACAGCAACCCAAAGAAATTACTAGAAAGATGCCAATCACACAACAATGGACAGCCCAAAGAATAAAAAGAGGCTCACATCGGGTTTATTCTGCAGTCTGGACAGAGTCGTAACAAGGTCATTGATCTTGGGCCGTTCTCGAGGTTCATATTGCAAGCACTTAGAGGCAAGGTCGAAAACCACAGTTGCCTCATCGGTGGAAAAGTTTCCCTCCAAGTGTGAATCCATTAGACGTAGAATATTTTTACCCCTTATCATGTCAAGAGCCTGCATCGACAAAGAATAATCATCCGCTAAATTATATGGAAAATAAACATATATAAAGCATATCCAATGGATTGAAGAAGAAAAAGTGCAGAATGAAGCAATTGTATAATATTTTTCCTGAAAAAAAAAGGGATATATTCCAGGTCCTTGTGCTAATATTTCCAACCAAAAGTTTTGCAGCCTATTCACTTCTGGCATACCAAAAAAAAAATGTTAAAAAGGCCATTTATTGTTTTCTTTTACTATTTTAAATAATATTCACGTTGTCAAGAGCCAAACCAAGCTAAGAGCTTAAGACAACTGCAAAGACACAGGAAAGAGATACCCATATAAACAAGATCTTTTTGGGCCTAAAGTATGATGCACTCATCCTCTTTTACCTTGTGCAGAAATTTTTATTTGATTATCAACGATTTGAGTTGGCAATGATTTAACTCCTGACTGCTTAATCATGGATGCAGAAATATTATGTCAAGAAACAAAATCTATTTTCCATTAGCAGTTGATGAATTGGACTTGTGCAGCGGAAGGGGAATAAAGTTGCTTACCATAATAATGGCATTAATAATTAGTAGAACTACTAAATCATTTAAAGATCAATATTCAAGAGTTAAATAGAACTTTACATTTTTTTTAAAGAATACGTACATGACTTGGAGGGATATGCTTGCCGCTTAGTAGATCCAATAACACAGTTCCAAAACTGAAGATTACACTTTCTGGAGTCACCCTCCCTGAAAAGACACATCATAGCTGTCACCAGAAATTACAAAACACCAACCACGTAATCTATGTCATCATCATATATAGTATTATTAACTTGAGTTCCTTACATGTTATTTATGATAATATTAGTATGTCTAAAGTTTAAGTAATGTTGCTATGTAGCAACAAAATATATTATGCAATACAACATTACAGAAAATAGGCACCAACCGTTTCTCAGGTACTCTGGAGGGGTATAAGCAAGATTCGTGCTATAACTTTTGCCGTCCCTACTGTTCTTAATCAGCCCAAAACATGAAATCCTCGGATCACCATTCTGCAAAAACATCAGCACCCTGTCAAATTTTGTTTCAGAATACAGATGGCCACTTAGCAAGACATAGCAGTTTCCAACCCACAAACATTGGAACCACTTATCAGTTATATATATGTCATAGCACAAAAAACTGTCAACCTCAGAAGAGCAAGAACAAAGAATTGCCATATAGTACCTCATCAAATAGCACTCTGTAGGCATTCAGGTCATGGTACAATGGGTGACCTTTATTACTGCAATAATCCAATGCTTGTGTGATGGACAGGGCAACTCTTAATCGCATGCTCCACTCAATTGTCTGATTTTCCCCTATAATGGATGGGGACAAAAATTGCAGGGTTAACCTAGAGTAATAGACAATCCATGTTTCAATGAATTCATGCAGAAAGTAGCACCAAAAAATACGTAAATAATACAGAAGGTGCATTTGTGAAGATGATACTTAAAATATATCATGAGCAGTAAATCGTGCATAAGTTGGAATCTTGGAGAAATAACATTTCACAAATCAAAACTTCAGAACAAGATATAAAACTTGAGTTCTTTTCACAGTAACTAATATAGGTCGATATGTGAGGATAACTGCTTATAAATAAGTTAAATGGCTCAAATAGGAAAAAGTTGTGGAATCTGGCTCCAAGCCTTCTACACGTAAATTGCAGAGAATGGATGCCCAATTCACTAGTTTGAGCAATTCAATCAAAGAATGAAGTGGGCATGACTTATGAAAGAGACAATTACGAATAAGAAGGTAAGTAGCTAATTGTATTGTTATACGTTACCCCGAAACAAAAAGAATAAGAAGCAAAAGAATAAGAATTTGTCACAAGATAAAAAGTTAAAGAAAATATGTAGTTGTATATATCAATCTCTGGGCATAAATATCATTTCCAGAACAACACATGGAAGACAAGGTAATTCTATCCGCAATGTTATCTCAACTCTAAAGAAGCAAAATTCTTTCATTCCTCTGAAGTCTAAACCAAAGACACTATAGAATAGCGAAATCTGAACATTGCCACAAAAGCTCGGCTAGTTTACGAATCCTAACGCAATGAATTAGTAAGGAGAAACTGTTGCAGTCTATTAGGGCAAACCAGGTCCTAAGGAAAAGATAACCCGGGAACAATCAATCATGTTTCAGGTGTAAGAAAGCAGAGTAAGCATTCTTCAAACACATGAATCGCAAAAAGGAAGAAGAAGAAGGGACATACAATGAAAAAGATGTTTGGCGAGAGTGTCGTTGGGCATGTATTCTGCAACGAGAAGCCTCTCATCCCCATCACAGCAATACCCAATCAAATTCGCAAGCCTAGGGTGCCTCAATTTCCCAACACTCCAAGCCTCATCCTGCAGCCATGAATCAAAAACTCAAATCAAACGAATCAAAGAAAAATGAAAAGGAAAGAGAATAAATTGGTTCTTTTGTGGCGCGTACAGCGAACTGCTTGGGGTCGGGCCATGCCGATTTGGAGAATCTCTTGACGGCAATCAAACGTCGGTTATGATTGTTGAGGCGACCCTTATAGACCACATTGGGGGCTTTGTCGCCGCTCTCGGAGACGATGTGATCGGAGCTAAAGCCGTTGGTGGCCGATTTGAGGTCGGAGAGGGAGAACTCAGAGAAAGGAGGGACGTCTAGGGCGGCAGAGGCAGCGGCGGAGGCACCAGTAACAACGGTGTTATTGTTGTTATTGTTGTTGGCGCCGTTAGGGGAGGAAGCAACCGTAAGCGGATGAGGGTAGTTATGACGGCTCGAATTAGATTGGCAACAACCCATTAGTTGGAAGCAGATAACGTAAACTCCGTTATGTTTCCGTTGGTGTGAGTGTGTTTGAAGCAGCTTCTTCAGACACACGCACACCCAAACACGCATACACAGAGAGAAAAAGAAGAGGAAGACAAAAGAACAGCGCAAGTAGGCAAGATGGGCCTCACAGACAGACAGCACTACCACCCGTGTGCTTCAGAGAGAGAGAGAAAGAGAGAGAAAGAGAGAGATGTTATTAATTTATTATATTGTTTATTAATTAAAATAATTAGGAAAAGAGGCTCAGCTTTCTTTTCCTCTTCATTGGAGCTCTCATCTCATCTCTCTCTTCTCTTTCCTTCGTCCTCTCTCTGTCTGCACTGACAAAACCTCCCTGTCGCTCTCTCTCCTCTCTTCTTTCTTACACCAGTTGTCCGTTTTATTCTTCCTCAGCCCTATTTTTGTCTTTTCGCACCCCTCCTCCATCTCACCACATCTTCCCCTTAATTTCATTTTAGTTAGTTAAATGCTCTTGTCTGTTGTCATTACGAATTTACACATCTAAAGCAACTCCACTTTCTTAATCTCGCCAGACCCAATTATTCTAGATTGGGTTCCACTATATTTAAATATTTCAAAAACATAAAGCTCACCCTTGGGCCGAAAGCAATTATTAGTTTATTACTAATATTTCCAATCAATGCTAAATTGCTAACCATTAGTTCCTCTTTTTAAAAGCTATTATTAATTAGGGCTGGGCTACACATACAAGCTTACAAGCTTACAAATTGGCCCAGCTCAAATAGAAGCCACGCGCATAAAGAGAGATAACATGGCGCGTCAAAATCACGCGCTCAACACTACAACCGTTACGTACGGGAAACTCTTCCACTTCTTCCACTTCTCAAAACGCTTCGAAAACAAGGAAACCCTTCCATTTTCGAGCGAAAATCAAAGTTCAAAATATACAAATCGTTCTTCGAAACCTCCATCAAAATACCATCAAACTCTCCGTGAAGAATCTGAAGCAAAGCAACAATACTCAACGTAAGTTCGTTAAGATTCCTGTATATTTTACTTTTCTTCTACGTCGTTCTTCTAGGGTTTACTTCTTGCTTCTTTGTTACACTGTTCTAAGTTCTACGTCGTTCTTCTAAGTTCTACGTCGTTCTACGTTCTTGTTCTAAGTTCTCCTGCTATTGTTGTTGATTTTTGGGGGTTTATTCCGTAGATTGGGGGGTGTATACTGCTTGAACTTGTAATGTAGCTTGATATTGAAGCATGTTTGACTGATATCTGACTGATATACATGGATGTATCTGAATAATATCTATGGGTGTATCTCACTGTTATCAATGGGTGTATCTGATTCTTACATATGGGTGTATCTTACTGTTATCAATGGGTGTATCTGACTCATATATGCGTGTATCTTACTGATATCTCCATTAATTTGATATTGAAGCATGTTTGAGTGATACCTGACTGATATAAATGGATTTATCTGAATCATATCTATGGGTGTATCTCACTGTTATCAATGAGTGTATCTGAATCATATCTATGGGTGTATCTTACTGTTATTAATGGGTGTATCTGACTCATATATATGGGTGTATCTTACTGATGTCTTTGGGTGTATTTTTCGTTTCAGAGAAAATGGCAGCAAGAAACCAAACAAAAGACCTTAAGTGTGCCACACATCTCCTGAGTGATAAGTTCAGAAACATGACTGAGGAGAAGAAGGCAATTGTAAGGGATCTCGGATTCGGTGGGTTGATGCACATCCCACCACTAAGGGTGGATCACCAACTCTTAAGGGAACTGGCAAACAACTTCAAATTTGGGGAGAACAGACTGAAGACAGGATATGGTTCTTTCCAAATAACACCAAAAACAATAGGTGATGCGCTTGGCATCAATGCAACAAGTAACTAGCTCAAAATTATAGGTGTATATTAAGTTGATGCTTGGGTGTATTTAAGGTTGATGCTTGGGTGTATTTGAACTGACTTTGATACTTTGTTGTTTTTCTTTTTTGTAGGAAATCTGTTTCCTGAGAAAGTTGAGTATAAGCAACTTTCTGATGATGATAAAATAATTTATAGAAGATTCCAGGGTAAGACCCTCAAAAGTCTTACCGATGAAATGATGGAAATCGGCGTTGGCAACGAAGAGGAACGCCTGATGTTCAAGAGGATATTCATCCTCTACATACAGATGGCGTTCCTTTTGCCAACGACGATAAACAAAATATCACCCGTGCACCTGGCCCCAATTTTTAAGATGAACGGCATATCGGAGAGAAACTGGGGGGCATGTTTTGACCTTCATGATCAAGGGCATCACAGACTACCAGGAGAAGAAGAAGAAGGCAATTGATGGCTGCCTCTTTGCCCTGATGATAATATACTTTCATCTTTCTGAAAACAAAGGCAAGAAGAGGGCTGAAAGACCACCAAAGCCTTGGATTGCCAACTGGACTAAGGAGCAGTTGGTGGAAAGAATGACTGCAGAAAGAGAGAAAATTTTGGTAAGTAAACATAATATGTTGCTTGTATTTTATTTACCTGAATGCTGCTAGCTAAAATATCTAATGTTTCAGGGGATTGTGAAGATGGCGGAGACAAGAGCAAGAGAAAAAATGAAAAAAAAAGAAAAAATGAAAAAAAACAAGAAATAAAAAAAACAAAAAAAGGAAGGCAAGTCCAACATCGTCTTCGGAGACAGAAACAGCTACTGACAATGACACTTCTACCTCTGAGTCTGAGACTCAAGAAGACTCAGAGGATTCAGGAAGAAAACACCCCAGCAAAAAGGGGAAAAAGTAAGTACCATATTTGGGTGTAATTTCTTTTTCGAGTTGGGTGTATTTTGTTGATCACGTTGGTTGTGTGTAGTTTATTAAGCTGGGTGTGTTCGTTTGCTGCGTTGGGTGTATATTGTATATTCAGTTGGGTGTATATTGTGAATTCATTTGGGTGTATTTTTAATATGTTCTAAATAATGATTGTTTGCCTTCCAGAATGGACTCCAGAAAAAGAAAGCAGAGGCAAGAGGAGTCAGATTCTGATTCAGAATCTGAATCTGAACCAAGTGATGAGTAATGTCCTGAAATTATTACTCCTTTCTTTTGGCTTCATTATAAAGATTTCGTGTATTAACTAAAGTGTCTATTATTAACTTATAGGAGCGAAGAATCATCACCTGCAGAGAAGGAGAAGAAAAAGAAAAAAACAAAAACAACACCAAAAAAGTAAGCACTTCTTTGCATAATATTCTGTGATAAAATTAATTTTTTATTTCTGATTGGTACTCTTTTTTTCCACCCAGAACACAACCAAAAAAGAAAAAAGTTGTTGTGGAGGATTCACCTCCTAAAGAAGATCAATACTTTGACGGGTACAGTACCTCGTAAGTTATATTACCGTCTATCATCGTAATTATTTTTGTTAACGTCTTCTTTTATGAATGTAGTGAGACATATGAAATATCAAGTGACGAACTAGATGAATGGCTAAGGGAAAATGTTGATAAATCTGCTGCAGAGGGGTATGTCTTGCTGGGCTGTGTATTTCAGATTTTGGTGTGTTTTGTTTGCTAATAATTGTTTCTTGTTTCGCAGGGAGAACCAAGCTGACCTGCGATCGACAGAAGGTCGCTATGTGTCGTCTGAAACGTAAGAAGCTTTCTTATTTAATAAAATCTTGTCATCATGATTTGGGTGTATTTTGTGGAACCATTTGGGTGTATTTTGTGGATCAAGTTGGGTGTATGTTGTTTAATAAGTTGGGATATTAAGTTTGTTGTGTTGGGTGTATATTGTCCATTCGGTTGGTTGTATCTTGTGCATTCATTTGGGTGTATTTTATACCTGTATCTTATTTTGTCTGAATAACATGAGATCTGTTTTAGAATGCCGGCTGTGAACTTGGGAAGTGATGGTCCTTCCTCTCAAGGGCGCACAGAACAGAGTAGTGTAAACCAGCCGTCACAGAGCATGTAATTTCTCTTTCAAATAACCGTTACTTTTGTTCTTCTATTACCCTTCTACTTCTAATTCTGTATATATTTTTTTTAGAAAAAAAAGCCCTTTATTATTTTATTCAAGAAAAAAAAGGCAGGAAAAAAAAACAAAAGCTGCAAGTATGTAAGTTCTCAAAAAAACAAAGGCTGTCTTCTTTTTGAATTGTTCGGGTGTATTTCTTGAATTTCTTTGGGTGTATTTTAGGTTGAGTCCGTCTGATTCGAATATGATGGTTGTGAGGGAACAGACACCGTCGGAAGCGCTTGCAATGTGAGTTTTCCAATAATATTTCAACCTTATAACCTTATTATTTTCAAAGGCGTTGTTAACCTTTCATTTTTCTTCTTGTTTAGAGTCCCGATTCAGGTTTTTGTGCCGGCATCCCAAACAACCACTAAGACAGATTTTGAACCAACACATATGCTACAGATTGAAGGGACTACAGAAACGTAAGAAATAGTATTGAGTGTATATTTGTTTAGAGTTTGGGTGTATATTTGCTAACAGTTTGGGTGTATATTGTTCCTGATTAGTTTTTTTTACGCCGTGATTAATTTTTTGCAACTGTGCAGCACTTCTGAAACCCCCAAACAACTTCAAGAGACCACACCCACGCTTCCCCCAACTCCAACTAAAATGTAAGTTCATCAGACTAAAATCAATCTTTGCTTATCATCCGTATATTCTTATTCTTATTCTTATTCTTATACATGATGACGCAGTCATCCAGACGCAGAAGACGCTGCTGCCCTGTTGATGATGGCACGGACAGCATCCTATGTTCCTAAAATAGATCCAGGGGTGCCATCATTCAGCCTTGGATTGACTGATTCAAGCCAGGAGGGGGCGTCAACGCAGGAGACAGAAAGGGCAAAATCTCCTGAATCTGCAAATTTGATAGAACAATTAGACGATTTGGTCCAAAAAATAGCAAGCAGTGCGGCGAAGGGGAAGAACAAAAGTTCACAAATTCAAAGGGAGACTGGGGGAGAAAGTTCTACAAAGTTTCAAACTCCTGGGGGATTATATCAGATTACGGATGATATGAAACAAAAGTGCTACATCTGGGGGACGAGACTGAAGGAAGATGCAGATGGCAATACTAACGAGTATGAGGAAATGTGCACTCTGATTGGCCAAGGAGAATACATTTTGATGAGAATGCACCTTGTATCCCTCCAGGCAAAAAGTGATATAGAATCTCAGATAATATTAGAATAACATTAATGTTTTTACACCAAAGTCAATTGCAATGCTTATTAATGTAAAATTGATTTCGGCATATATTTCTAGATTGTATCTGCCATCTGCCTCATCCTCAACCAGAAAAATGAAAAGAGGTTTCAAGAACAAATATACTGTCTCCCCCCCGATATTGTGGTAAGTGTTACTTCTACGAACTTTGGGTGTATTTTCTGTATTGATTTGGCTGTATTTTTTACGTTCAATTGGGTGTAAGTTTAGTATTTCATTTCTTGTTTCGCAATTCTTGCAATGCATGGCACTTTCGGATCACCCAAAGGGGGAATTCGTATCACCGAAAACGAAAAAGAAATTCAGGGTGGAAGCCTACCCGAGTTTCATTCCCTTCATAGATAGAAAAAAATTAACTTCGCATCCATATGTAAGTTTTCGTTTGCTAAATTTGTTAGTACGCTTATTTACTTATATGCCAAATAAAATAACACACTGTTGAAATGTGGCAATCCTTCAGATTTTTGCTCCTGTTTGCCACTCGGGACATTGGTGGTTATGGCTAATAAATACAACAAAGCGGAAATGTCATATACTTGACCCGCTACACAAAAAAGCTCCAAGCGATGAGAGAAAGGACATTAATAAATTCACTGTAAGTTGCCTCTGTCTTCTTTACTTTAATATTTAGGTCTATTTCGTTAGTTGTGTTGGGTGTATATTGTCCATTCAGTTGGGTGTATCTTGTGCATTTATTCGGGTGTATTACTGATTTGTTTTGCTATTTAAGGGATATGTATTTTCAAGATTGATAACATATGCCGGCGGGGAACCTCTGTAGAAAGGGGAGAACGAGAAGAAAATTAAATCATCATATGTTAAAATATCAGGCCAAAAAACAAGGTATAAATTTGTGAGTCTGAACATTAAACTTTTGTAAATGAGATTTGTAATTTATTTTCTTCGTTTTCAGCTATGACTGCGCTATCTATGTTATGAAGTGGATGGAGTTAATTGAGCCGGAAAACATCAAAAAGGGGAAGTATGAATGGGATAATTGGCCACAGGTAACTGTCTTTAGAACTATATAACTCTGTATTACTTTACTGAATTAATATTGTTGTTTAAATAGAATATACTTTTTAATTGTAGGAGGAGGTGGACCACTATAGAGTGGAGTATGCTTCCCGGATACTATTCAGTGAGATGAATAAAGAAAGATATCGGGCAATTAGGGAGAGTAGTGCTATAAGGCTGTCGAAGCCATCCTCTGTATTATTGAGTCCGTTTTGTCAGATTAATTCTGCTGATATAGAAACTGCGTAATCCAACTACTGGGTAGTTTGTAAATTGAACAAATGATGTAAATATTTGCCATTTATCAACAACTTCTATTCCATGTATATTTTTTCCCATAGTTAAACTATCTGTGCTGGTAAACTGTCTGTGATGTATTCAAAAGCTGTATTACAGGTGGTAAAATATGAAGGAAAAAATCAAGGCATATATAAACGCAAATTATAAACTGTTACACCCAATGCAGGTCTAATAATACACCCAACATTGCATAAAATATACACCCAAACTGTCTGTGCTGTATTCAAAATGTATGAATTACATGTACTAAAATATGAAGAAAAACATCAAATCAAATATACACCCATAACCTGCGAATTTTTAGAGCTTTTGTTCTATATGAATCTATATATGTGTCTATATGTAAATTGTCAATGAACAAAAATACACCCAAAAGAACGGTACTTTTACACCCATATTCTATAAAACTATACACCCAAAGAATTATCCCCTGCTGCTGGTACCCTGAACTGATAATTCATAACGTGTCCTTGATATTGGCTGGAATTTGAATGCGCCGCTGATGCAGCATCAAACAGGTTTATCTGAATATAACACTCACACATTAGCTAACCTATTAACGAGAAAAATAAACTCAATCGCTACAAATTTAAAGAACATTACTTTTACCTCGCTTAAAACTTTCGTCTTCTTCTTCTTTGTGCCATTTGCAATCTGTTTCTCCAGCTTTGAACCTAGCCTGTTTTTTGGACGTCCTCTTGTTTGAATCCTTGGCGGGCTTTGAAGCTCGTTAACGGATTCCAAGTTGGCGTCTTCGTGGGATAAAGAAGATGTCCCCTTCCTTTTGGCTTTTAATGCTTCCATCTCGGCCATGACGTTATCGTACGCACGGTGCAGAATTGCAGTCAGCTCCTCCGATTCGGAGGCAAATTCGCAAATATTTTGCGAACGAAAAACCAATTGGTCGAACCTCTTGCTTCTTGGCTCCATTAGTGGCTCGTCGTGGCTGCTCTTGATGTGTGTGTGTCGCCTCTTTACCTTCTTGCTCCATCGTTCCAGTATGTATCTAGGTGACACTTGGCTTGCTTGTTCGAAGCTTAACACGCTTAGTGCGTGACGGCACAGTATCCCTCTGGACTCGAATAATAAGCATTGGTATTTTACCTCGGCTGCAACTGAGTCGTAAGTAACCACGAACTTGTTGAATATTGAGCTGGAAACTTATTCTCCGACTTCGTATACTGAATAGCCTAGAGAGGAATTCTTTAATCTGGTGATGCAATTCGCCTTTCCTCTGAATTGCGCTTGGACTTCCCTAAACTTTGCATGAGTGTACGCATCTTGAAACTGAGCTTCAATGGAGGATTTGGTTGCACACGGTATGACCGTATGAAAATCTGCAGCATCTGATTCTCTCTCTGCTTGCTCCCTGCTTCCGAGGCAATTATCGTATTGTTTGACGAACTGAATAAGCGAGCTGTTCCGGGTGATATACTTGTTAAAAAATGAATGCATGCTCTCGCTCCTTTGTGTGCTTCTCATCCCTGCCCAGAAGTGGTGATCCAGATAGATAGGAACCCATATGTGACGGTCTTCGTACAGATATGCATAATACACCCAAACACAGACTGTAAATACACCCGAGGGAACATGCAATATACACCTCTGCTGCAGATTTTAAAAAGACATTACCTGAAAGCCACTTGTTGTCCGCAAGACCAAAATTCAGCAGAAAATCATTCCAATTCCTATCGAATGAGTCTTTGCTATGAGAGTTCCAAACAACTTGGCTCATTTCTTGTTCGATATCGGCATGTCCCTTGTACCCGTTTAATTTGCTTGGAATCTTCTTCATGATGTGCCAAATACACCAACGATGAATTGTCGTTGGCATACAGGCCTCTAAAGCCCTTTTCATTGATGCGCACTGATCGGTGAGAAACCCTTTCGGAGCGTTTCCTCCCATGCAACGAAGCCAGCATTGAAATAACCATTTGAATGATTCAATTTCTTCGTTCTTCATCAAAGAGCATCCGAGAAGTGTTGACTGACCGTGGTGATTCACCCCGACAAAAGAACCACAGACCAAATTATACCTGAAACAAATTACCATGGTCCAGAATGCAAAATCATTAGTTACACCTTAACAAATGCTTCGCATACACCCAATGAAACAGCCAATATACACCTCTGATGCGGATTCGTAAAAATAAAATAATTTAGCATCATAAACAGGGGCAGTTTGTTACCTGTTTGTATTGTAGGTGGTGTCGAATGAAATGACGTCTCCGAAATACTCAAAGGCGGCTCTGCTTCTTGCATCGGCCCAAAAAACGAGCTTAATCGATTGATCCTCTTCGAGTTGGAGCTCAAAAAAGAAATTCGGATTCTTCTCTTTCATTCTTAACAAATATTTCCCGAATTCCTTTGCATCTTCTTGTTCGGAAACATTCCGCACTTCCCTCGTAATGTAATTCTTCACGTCCTTTTCGATAAAATTTAACTCGCGATGACCCCCGGCAGCCGCAACAAATGATTGGTATGTTTTGCTTGGTCTGATACCGGCCTCCTCGTTATTCTCTATTGTACGACGAATGGACATGCTTAGTTCCCTGTGCTGTTTGAGCATCTCTGCTTTGCTTGGACAGCAGGGGTGTGAATGATCGAGCACAACCTTTGAAATAATCCAAGCACCGACATCCTTCAATGTGTGTATATAAATTCTTGCAGGACAGTTTAAACCGGCTGTAGGATTGGTCTTCTCGGTCGGAGATATTTTAGATTTCCATTTTCCCTCTCTGCTACATGTAATCAGTTGATTCTTAATCTCGTTTTCCTTCCTATTTGTGCACCGAACTCTTGTAGAGAAACCTGCAGCCTTGGCGTAGTTCCTATAAAATTTTCCAGCACCTTCAAGGGTGGTAAAGGTTATTCCAACCTTCGAAACAAGCTCGTCATCAACAACCGAGAGAGGCTGCACAATACACCGTGTCAGAAACTGTGAATACACCCATAGATATGATTCAAATACACCCAATCATGCCTAATATGATACAGCCGAACCGCAACAACTCAACTACATAATGACCTTTAAAGCCATAAACTGTAAATACACAGGCTGCAGAATACACCATGTCAAAAACTAAAAACACACCCAATTATGTCTGATATAATACACCTGAACAACAACAACTCAATTAAAATAACAAAACCAGTAGTGTAGATACACCCACACTTCTAGCAAAAATACACCCAAAAAAAGACCTGATCTACACCCGAGCGTCTGCTATAAATTCCAGGTAATTAATCACAACTAATACATTGAATCGACAGATTCATGTTAACGTGTTAGTTTCACAGTCAATGTTCAGCAATTTTTCAACCACACAATGCTATACAAATTACTGAAAGAAAATTGATTATGTAAATCAAACCTCAGGAACTTCGTTAGATTCAAATTCATAATCCACTTCGCCTGGATTCAACTGAGAATCTGAGGTGGAATGATCCATTATCTTCAAAACGAGTTCAAACTTTGATTTCAGAAAACAACAAATCAAAATAGAAAACGAAGCTCGAGTTGCAGAGAGAGAAAAAAGTAACGTAAACGAAGAACATACCAGTGAGAAAGGGAGAGGAAAAGAACGATGGAGAAGAACGAGGGAAGACGCGCGAGAAGAACAACCAAATCTCAAAATAACGAAAACGAAGAAGGAAACAAATATTTTAAATTTGGTAGTTAGATATACGCGGGATCTTATATAGCGCGTGTAATCAACGTATGTGGAGCAGCGCGTATTTTCGTTTTATTGTTTAATGAGCTTGTAAAGCATATTGCAGAGCTTTTCCGTATTAATTAATTATTAATTAATTCTCCCATTTTTCCGTACCAGTATTGTTCATTGTCAGGTTTTTCTTTTTTAACTCAAAAGAATGTATTAAAAGATTTTCATATATACAAAAAATTGCAAGCACTATTTAACTTTTACCACTAATTACGTACCTTGCTGTCCGTAGGTACACTTTTTTTTTTCTCGCTTTTTTCTCATCTCTTAACAATGATCCGTAATTTATTTTAGAATAATTATCTAAATTAATTCACAAGAATTTTAAAAAATAGATATTTTAGTTTCTAAAAAAAATTAAGACACAAATTAATCTCTAATATTTTATTTCAATAGATAAATCAGTTTCAATTTATTTTTCAGTAAAGTAATTATCCAGATCAGTTCTAAAAATGTTAAAAATGGATAGTTTAGTCGTAAAAAAAATTAATACACAGATCAATTCTCAATGTTTTTCTCTTTTAGACATAATAGTCTTTTGTCTAAAAAAATAAAATAAAATTATTATTATTATTATTATTATTATTATTATTATTATTATTATTAATTGCATAATAATATTATACCATAATTTTTTATATTTTTTGAACAAAAATAATAATAAATTTATTCATTAAATTTTTACGTATGTATTTATAATATTTATATATAGTCACTAAATAATAATAATAATAATGATAATAATAATAATAATAATAATTAAAGATTATTCTACAAAAAATTTAAAGTTGAAATCGTTTGATATTTTTGTATTTAATATAATCAAAAGATGTCCTATTTTAAAAATTATGTTTGTATTAAAAAAATATTTAATTTAAATTTCAAAACATTATTATTCACTTTACTTGTTTCTAACAAAAAAAAGTGTATTAATATTATTATTATTATTATTATTAATTGCATAATATTATTATTAATATTTTTTATATTTTTTGAAAAAAAAAATAATAAATTTATTCATTATATATATATATATATATATATATATATATATATATATATATATATATATATATCACTAGATAATAATAACAATAATAATAATAATAATAATAATAATAATAATAATAATAATAATAATACAAACATGATTTTTAAAATAGGACATTTTTTGATTATATTAAAAACAAAAATATCAAATAGTTTTAATTTTAAATTTTTTGTAGAATAATCTTTAATAATTTTATTAAATATTATTATTATTATTATTATTATTATTATTTAGTGAATATATATATTATAAATACATACATAAAAATCTAATGAATAAATTTATTATTATTTTTGTCTAAAAAATACAAAAGATTATGGTACAATATTCTTATGTAATTAATAATAATAATAATTTTATTTTATTTTTTTTAGACAGAAGACTGTTATGTCTAATGAAAAAAAATTAGGGATTGACCTGTGTGTTAAGTTTTTTTGAGGAGTAAAATGTCTGTTTTTAAAATTTTTGGGGACTAATATGGGTAATTACTCTGCAGAAAAATGAACTAGGGATTGATTTGTCTTCGAGAGTAAAACCTTAGAGATTGATTTGTGTATTAATTTTTCTTGGGGACTAAAATGTCGACTTTTAAAATTCTTGGGACTGATTTGGGTAATTACTCTTTATTTTATGTACATTCATCATTTAAATATACTTTATTAAATCAAATAATAATCATAGGCAATGAGCTAGCTCTATATGTACATTGATAAAATTAAGTTGAGATACAATAGCTATGAGGTGAATTACGTTCAATAAATTCTTCAATCATACAACATACAACTAGTGAATTTCATTGGATTGTCCCAAAACATGGTTAATTTGTTGGCAAAGATCTTGATACAAGCCAGCGTTGGTAGCAGTGAACCTTTCCATAGAAGCAAAGATATGTTTCATACTTGATAGCAGGCTATGATCCTTGATATCAACAAGATCACCATGATCCACTCTGAACAGGGTCTCATTCTCTTCTTCTCTTCCAATTGCAGCCATCTTTCTCTGGCGAGCCTGCACTATCTTGTGCATCTTTTGCTCTTGCTTCTCCATAATCTTCACTTTTCTCTCAAGTTCCTTGTCCAATATCAATCTTTGTCGAACGTCTATAATATGCTTCTCCAAGAGCTCATTCAATCTTACTATGAATCCATTAACGGCTTCAGTTACATTCTTCTCCGAGAGATTATCCATTGCTTGTGACCATTTGTTACAGATCACAAACACCGGTGGCGCGTCGATCTTGCTCGGAGAGAAGGTAGTTGTATCATCATCAGGTAATTCTTCAGGTCCATATAATAGAAACCTTACTAGCCAACTATTCAAGGCTTTCACATAACACTTTTGGGCTTGAATCCAATCTGAGAAGCTTATATTCCAGTTCTGTAATTCACACTTGAGCTTTATTACTGCGTCAATTTGAGCCTGGTCGAATTGCTTCTCCAATAATGTAGATGCATCTAGAGTTTTGGATTTCACAATTTCCTGATATTGGCGTCGATGACACTCTGCCATATGTTTCCACATCTCAAGAAACCTGAAAATACGATACCAACCTTAAGAACGAACTATCTGAACTAATGAACCTGAAAATAGAAGAGTAGTTAGAAAGCTCCCTCAAGTATTTTGATATAGATATACATCGGCTTTTTATTTTCTTCATATAAAAATAAAGTAGAATAATGTTGTATTTTCTAGCAACTGAGGACAAGATTGATTCGAAGAGGAAGGGTAATGTAACATGTATAATTGGCCAAGATTGATTCCAATTAATAGAAATGTACCTGGTTACGAGAAATTATAGCATATTTAAGGTACCAACAATTGTGTGATTTCTCTTTCTCACGGTTGATCCAATCCAAGGTTTATTCTTCCCCCAATCATATCCCACTATAATACAATCAACAGGTCATCATTGTCATGAATTCTTGGATACAGGTTATAGGCTTATAACTACTTCCTAGGGTATGGACCTCTTTGCTTACTAGACTGGCCAAGGTTGCTGCATGCTGTAGCAGACCAGTACTCAGTACTCAATACTCACCAGTCACCACACAAGAAAGTAGAAAACAGTAACACCCCTACAAAAGCTGTATTCATAAATACACATACACACATGACACATGATACAACCTATTTCTCAATAGACTTTACACATCAGACAACACATACAGTCATGATTTTCAACTATACATATTTTTCCATCAACGGTCCTCTTTTCATTTTTAATCTTATTTTCTATTTTTATCAGCTTTTTTTTTTCCTTCACAAATTCTTGAAGACAAAAATACTGAAAAATTAAACTTGAACCAAGCGCACTTGGTTCTTCATTTTTCAACTTCATACAAAACTAAATCGCAGGTACAAGCAATTTCGCTTGGATTTATTAGTTATGATTGATTAATATTGATGACTTACATGTGAATGAAGTTGTTGATCTGCGGCCATAACTCCTCTTCCCTCAACTTACTAATGGTATTAGATATCCTATCAACAACTCGGATAGAAATATTCATTTTTGTGGTTAACATCCCAATCAAAGTTTTCACAGAATCGACTTTCTGTGCATCCGCACCCTTTTTATTCATTCTTCTTAACTCCCTACAGTTCTTCTGATGAAGTATGCGCAGCTTCTCCTCGGTCTGAAAAACGAAAAAGAACTTCATCAATAAAGGAAGAACACCAGTGTCTCAGTCATAAGTTTCTCTCATTTTTGAATCATTAGAGAGAGGGGCAAATAAAGTACCTTGACTTCATGATATAACTTCCTCTCCCACACAGAGAGTTTCTTCAATGTGGAGCAGAGATTCCCATATCCATGGCCCCAGTCTTTATCGGTTGCTTGAGCTTGATGCTCAGATGCCATTGTCCTCCCAATCAATGATGACTTCTCCGTGCAATTTAACGAGTGAGTAAACAGATTCTTTATCTTGCACGAAGAAACTGCTACACTTATCTCCAAAAAAAAAAAAAATAATAAATCCCACTTATGCTGGATTTAATTTGATCAAAATCATAAATAAAATAACAATTAAAAATAGTAAAGTAAATGTTGTAGAATATAGAAAGTGGAGGCTTGCCTATGTAAGAATAATGGAAGTCAAGTTTTTTGTGGTAACGGAATTTCCCAACGTCAAGCATTTCTAAAAGTGGATTGCCTGAATCGGATGCTCTCTCGAATAGAATCTGAATCTCTTTCACTCTCTCCGAGTAACCGCTGCATTCTTCTGTCAAACCAGCTTCCTTATTTTCCACTCCTTCATTCTGTTCCACATTCACCTTCTTAGCTTCATTCAAGGACTCGTGGCGAGTCGCGACCTTTCCCCTGTCAGTGTCCTCCTTCTCTTCTTTTGTTGCCACGTCAGCAGTGGCACAGTAAGTGTCGTCGTAGGGTTCGAAAAAGTTGAAGAATTCCCAGCGTGAGGTGCTGGGAGGGGAAGGCAGAGGCGGTGGAGATTGGAGTACGTAATGCATGAAAGCCACGTTATCATAAGTATGGTAGTTGAGATACTCATCGTGACGGCTTACAGTGATGAATAATTCTGTTTGGCTATCGTCTATATCTTGAGCATCTGATTCAGAATGCAAGAGGACGCGTGATTCAGAGTCATCGGAAGAGGAAGAGGAGGATTTCTTGCTGGCACCATCGCAGCCGTTGATTGGAGTTAGAGTGGGAGGGGGAGGTGGGGAGTAGTGTTGTTGAAAGAATAAGACAATGGCAGAGGAAAGTGTTTTGAGGGAGTGCATGTGCGCCATGTGGGCATCGGAGAGGGCGTAACTTTGAAAGAGTGCGTCGTCGAGCAAGTTGCAACGGTCCCGGCACAACGAAACCGCCGGAAGCCTCTCCACTTTTGAGCCGTTGCAGCCCATTGCCATTTACTTGGAAGGACTTAGGAGTGGACCGGTAAGGAGATAAGTGGCATTTGATGCCTAATCATCACATTTGGAAAACCATGCCATTAATACCAATAATTATTTGCCAAAGGTAAAAGGAGAAAGACTTTGGAATTTTTTGATCCATCATAAAGAATATGAGTAAAACAATCCAAATGTTATCATCATCATTTCGTTTCATTAAGTTCAAAGTGATTCATAATGATGCATAGTGAATTTTATGGATTATTAGTATATGTATGGAGGCAATATGATGAAGATGATTATGACACAAGGATGTGAATGTGAACAAAGCTATTATATTATGGGGAACAAGTTTCCGGGTACATACTTTATCCTCGATGCGAAATCAAACTGTCTCTTTACCAGTTTACCTTAAAAGAGGGTTTTGGGTGGAATTCCACCTCACTGCATTTTGCATTAGTTGTATGTTTGTATACGTATACTTCTCTCTGTTGCTTGAATAATGTAACTAAAGTTTGTATAAGAGAAATAGAAATGATCTAATTAAGTAATTTAGATAATAATGAATAAGATATAATTCAATAAAGATAAAATTTATAATTTTTTAAAAAATATATAAAAGTCTATAATAACTTCTATATAATATAAAAAGTTATATTAATATGCATATGTGAAGAATATTATTAATTTTTTTTTTAAATTTTCATTCACTAATTCTATAAAAAAAAAAAAAAGATATACGAGTTTCTAACCCCATATTCATATTGCTTCTAGTTCTATGCACGTCCAGCAAGTTAGCAAGTTTCACTTTGGACTTGCTTTGATCAATTTACGGTTTCTTCAAATTTCTTGGCACAAGATAATATCACTTAGCTACCATATGTATATCATCATTAGATTGTACGATTAATTTACAATATTGAATTTAACTTTACCAAGTTATTTTCGAATTTATCAATCTGTTTTGCTCGTAATATTTGTTATGATAAAAAATAGAGTAAAGTATCATTTATGTCCCCAATGTTTGGGGTAAGTCTCAAATCTATTCCTAACGTTTTAAACGTCCTATTTGTATTCCAAACGTTTGTAAATGTAGTCAATGTTGTCCTACCGTCAAAATAGCAAACATTTCGTTAACGGCGTAGCCTACGTGGACGTTATGTGACACGGTGGTAGTGCATGTGTTGTTACCGTTATTCAATTAAAAAAAAAACATAAATGTGAAGCAGAGGGTCCTCTTCGAAACCCTAATCCCCAAATCTTTGCTTCTCGTTGCTGCTGCACTGCCTCTGAAGGGCGATTCCGTCTGCGTGAGAAAAGATGGAGCATGAAGCATGCCAATTTAAAGCGACCCAAGGCAGCAAGCAAGCCACACGAAGTAGAAACCTAGCACGTCGAAGGAGGACAACCTGTTACTGTGGGAAACGGCCTGTGCTTGCAACGTCGTCGACGGCAGAAAATCCTGGGTGGAAGTTCTGGGGTTGCGTTAACTTCGGGATGAGCTTTAGCCATGTCTTTATTTGTTGTTGAGTTATAAGTTTTGACCATCAATGGGTGTGACTCGGCTATCTCATGTTTTCTCTAGGTTGGAGAAGAATGCGGCTACTTTGTATGGGCAGAACCAGAGGAAGATCCCTCACAAGTTTCTAGGTTAAGATTGAAGGTCAGAAATTTGAAGGGCAAACTGGATATGGTGGAGTTCAGGTTCATGGTTGCAGTGGGTGCTGCTTTAGTTGGATGGACACTTGCACTGATATTGGTGTTTGAAAAAACAACAGCAACCAAATTTGGGAGACTTTCACTAGAATGATATTGCTGGTTATGATGAGTTATAGGAGAAAATTGTTAGATAGATAAATTGTGTTCTGTATATTGGCTTAGAAATAGTGGTGATGTTGAACTCAATGATATTGTAATGCAATGATATTTTTGTGAGTTTTGGTTGAAGAAAGACTGGTTTTGTGCAGATGCAATGTTGTTTCAGTGAAAGAGTTGAATGAAATGAAGTTTTACGTTTTGCAATCTATTTAAATCAAGCAAGTCAATAGGATGGGAACAATCATTTCTGTAACATATTACTTAATGATTAACCATAAAGCTGTCATTGGATACAAGCACAAAAGATTGGAAGCAAAATAACAAAACAAGAGGAACACAGTTTGCTCCACAATAATGGTCTGCAATAACGGTCTGCAATAACAAACTATTGTCTTAAAACTAGTTTCCAGACATTATAAAGATACTAAACAGAAATTCTTTACTCATAAAACATTAGCCTTAAAACATAAAACAGCACACATCATAGTCGTCACATCTTTTTCCATGCTTTGGGAGGTGTCCTAGCCATGAACTTCAGCTGGGATTTGCTGATGTTCTTCGATGGGCTTGGCAGTACCCTCAGATTTGTGGTGGATGGAGTCAACTTAGCCTTTTTTGAAATAGCTTGAGAGTGTTGTGAACTCACATCAGTGGCAGATGATTTTCTCTTTGGCCTTGTGACTGTGGTCTTCTTTGAAGCAACTTGGGATTGCTTAGAACCATGGCTGGAGATAGTGCTTGAGATAGTGCTTGAGATAGTGCTAGTGCTAGAGATGATTCTGGAAGCTCTTCTTGTGGATCTAGCTACTTTATTTGCCTAGTAAATAGCCACAATACTAGAATCTCATATCATAATCTTTAAATGCAATTAAAAAAATAAAGCATGAACAAGCGCAAAATCAACTAACAGTGCTTACTGATGCAGTTGCAGCTACTTTGCGCTTCTTTGGACAGGTCCGTTTGTTGTGACCTCTAGCAAAACAATAGGAGCACTTCTGATTCTGCCCTTCACGAGACACTCCTCCCCTAGTTGGGTTCTCATCTGCAGCTTTATTACGTTTCAGTTTAGGCCTTCCAATGGGTTTCCTGTATATTGGTGGCAAAACGTCATCAAAGGGTGTCTTCTCCCACAGGTTGGGCCCATTCAAGGGATATACCACATGTTGGTAGCAGTCAGTGTAGGTTGCTTTCTTGTAATAGTTTGCAACAAAGTTGTCCACGTTGAAGCACATCTTCCTGATGCAGGTCATTGCATGAGCACAGGGGATTCCGGATAGTTGAAACTTCCTGCACGAACACTCATGATTCTTCAAATCAACAACGAACTTCTCTTTGCCTCCCTAGATACTTGTTACCTCATATTTGTCACGACCAGCATAAGTGCTCATCCACTTACCACTTGCATCAGCTTGTTTTTCAACCTTAATCCTGATACGGGGCAATACCTCTCTTGGGTATTCAATTATCCGATCCCTATTATCAGCCCAACACCTCATTATGTATACTCTGATGTCTTCAAGCATGCTGACTATTGGTTTCTCTCTTGCATCCACAATCACAGAGTTAAATACCTCACACATATTGTTTACCAACGTATCACACTTAGACCAAGTCCCAAACTTGTGCCGGCACCAATATTTCGTTGGTATCTCCATCAGGTGGTTGTAGGCTCCATCATCAACACTTTGTATTTCAGCCATTCTCCTCTCCCACTCTTGTAAATAAGTAGCCTTTGCAGCATTCCACATCATCAGTTTTAGTTGCAGCCCTGGGAATCTCTTCCTGAAATTGCTGTAAAGATGTCTAACACAGAATCTATGATCCACTCCAGGAATGAGCTCATCGAAGGTTGGAACTAAGCCCTAAACCCACAAGTAATAGTTAATGCAGTAATTAAATTAGCATGATATCTGTTAGGCGTAACTAAATCAGTTAATGCAGTAATTCAGTAACTCAGTACAATTCAGACACTAACCCATACACTGCAAACACTTCCTCATACAATTCAAACACTAGCATACACTACAAACTAATCCTCCTACAATTCAAACACCAGCATACACTACAAACTAATCCTCATACAATTCAAACACCAGCATAACTAGGGCAGCAAGACTAACACTAATACTAGGTTCAATGAAGTAGCTCCTTAAAACTAAGTTTAGAAATAAGTACCTTCTGTTGGTCAAACATGAAGGTGCAGCTCCTTATATTGTCATAGCCAAAGTCATCACACAGATTGGTAAGGAACCAGGTCCATGTGTCCTTCGTCTCTACTTCAACCACTGCATAGACTATTGGCAACATCTGGTCGTTCGGATCCCAGCCAATAGCGGTGAGAAGCTGACCTCCATATGGTGTCTTGATGAAGCACCCGTCAAGGTAAATTATTGGACGGCAAACCATGAAGCTCTTCTTGCATGCATCAAGGCACACATAGAGTCTTTGAAACTTTGGCCTTAAATCCACACCAGGTTTTGGTCTCTCAGAAGCAAACTCTGGTGGTCTCTCCACTTGCAACTTCACTGTAGAACCTGGGTTAGACCTCAGCAATTCATGACAGTAGTCATAGAGCCTCCGATACTGCTCTATGTACGTTCCTTGTAACTCATCAAGAGCAAACTGTTTAACCCGGACAGCTTTAGACTTAGTCAGCTCTACATTCCACTTGCTGTATGCTTTCTTCATTAGTGTGGAGAGTTTTATCTTTGGATTCTCAGCAAATTTGTTTAGAAAGACCTTGCTCAACCATTTTGCATGCATAATCCCAATTTTCAACTCCCTAGAACAGCTATGCTTGTTGTGGCAGCTGGTTAATTGCCATGTTTGCTCATTCTTCATCTTCCCACAGTAGGCAAACCAGTTGCAACCCTCCACGCAAGTGACCTTCACTCTCCGAAGGTCAACCTTATCAAACCTCAAACCCCTCCCAGTATGTACAGCATAGGCAGTAGCACAATCCTTAAACTCCTCTCTTGATACATAAAGAGTTCCAATCTCCCACTTGTACTCACTCATGTCCTTTAGCTGCTTGTGCAAAGGATACCTCTTGGTAACATTGTTATCATCCTCATCATCACAAAAAATAGGCACATCAAGAAAATCTTCAGATTCATATCCTTTTTCCTCATTCCCTAAACCTGCAGTAATCTTCTCCTTACCTCTGTCATTGTCACTTCTACTCTCTTTTGCTGCATCTGTTTGGGTTTCAGTTGTGCCAACCTCGAATGTATCCCCTACCCTGATGTTGACATCAACTAACCCCTCAGCCCCTTCCTTCTCATCATCACTGTCACCAAACACAATCTCAGCAACACTATCTTCTGAGCAATAACCATTTCTGGAATCAGAACTCCATGAATCACTACTGTCATCTACACCACCCTTGGGAGTATAGTCCTCGTCCTCACTGCCATCACTACCCTCTTTTTCCTCATCTGATTCATCTTTTCCATCTTTCTTACCCACATTTTCTTTCTCTACATTTGGGCCAGAATTTCCCTCCACTAGTCTTGCTGAATGGGCCTCAAATGTTACCATTGGGCCTGGCCCATTAGATCCACCAGCCTGCTCCTGCATGGTTGTTTCAGTACTCCCTAACATGTGTACATCCTCAACCTCTTCATGGATATCACTAGTTTTATGAACTACATACAGCTCCACCATATCCCCCCTAACCCCAATATTAGCCATATCCATTGCATCTTTGTCGGTTCGCAGCATCCTTAAGCCTTCTTCTGTACTTTGATCCAGTGATTTGTACCACATTACTGTAATGTCTTTTTTCAAATACCCTTGTCTGCTCACTATATCATAAACCTCAATCAGGCTCCACTCATCTTCATTACAGTAGTCTATCACAGTTGTCTCCCCACCCAAATACTTCAAAAGCCCTCCTTCAAGACCAAAGCTTCCATGGTGGTAAACTTTCACACTAAAATAACTCATCCTAAACGACAGACCCTGTTACATCAGATCAGCATAGTGAAACTAGTAAGTTCGTAAGCACAAATTGAGTCACCAAAAACAATTCAACTCATGCCCTAACTAACATTCGCAACGAACATTTCTCTGGGAATACATAAATTCAAATAAACTCTAAAGTATAAACAATCTCCTATATGACCTTTGTTCTTCATCGAACTACTAAATAAAAACCCAAGAAGTAAAATTTATTCCTTGTACATACCTTGTCGAAGGAAACCTCTCTGTCGCCAGACCAAAGGTGTGATCTTTCATGCAACACAAGCAACAGCAACCCGCTAACTACCTTGCAGCCCCTCCCTGCGATCACCCTCGAAGAAGTGTCAAACGTGTGTGGTGAGGAGAACCGGACTGAACACACTTGCATTGAGGTGCTCTGTTTCTTCAATATTTCGTATTTCCTTCAGTGAATGGTATAATGGGCGCGAAGAGGCAGACGTGTCTCTCTAAACTTTTGGGATTACAACCTCAGCGTCCACGTAGGTAACGACGTTAGTGAAATGTTTACCATTTTGATGGTAGGACAACATTGACTACATTTACAAACGTTTGGGATACAAATAGGACGTTTAAAACGTTAGGGATAGGTTTGAGACTTACCCCAAACGTTGGAGACATAAATGATACTTTACTCTAAAAAATAATGTTTCGACAATGATAGATACATGTAATCTTTATGAACCAAGCCACAAGAGTTATTGTATATTATAAGCTAACAAAGAAGGGAACTACACAAGTAGCAAATTATTTCTGGCCTTTTCGACACAAGACTTCTTAATTAATTACCTTCGAACAATGGACTTCAACAAAGATAGTTGATGTTAGACGAGTAGTTATCACTACAAGAATAAAGTCAATTAGCTATTACAATAATAGTCGAAAAATTACTAATCTGATGCGAAATATAATTTGTGACGGATTAGCTACTACCTAACAACCAATATTTTTCTCGCTAATTTCAAGTTACAAATCAGTGAAGTAAATGCAATAGTCGCTAATAAATCGAAAAGTTCTTTTAGCGACTAAATCGATAGTCGTAAATCTATCATAAATTAAAAGCTAATTCCTTAGAAAAAATAGACTAAAAGATAGTCGCTAATTAGCAACAAATTCTACTACAGCAAACTCATCACTAAATCCAAGCTAACTTCGAAATGGAAACTATTGATACGGCCGATATTTTAGGAAAGGATAATTGCACTAATTTGCATGCAAAGTCTATGAATGATTCATTGCATGAGATCGGGGCCAATGTCAATGAGGCATTTAGAGAGGGAGATGTGGCTGGCATCACGTTCTGAGGAAAGAAAAATCTAAGTTGGGCCACAAGCCTATAATGAAGGCCCAAGGAACCAAACAAACCACTTTTGGCTCAGGTGGTCAACCAAGGCTCAAACCTCAGTTATCACGCGAATCCAGGGAGTAAGAAGTCCAGGTCGGATAGGATGCAACCCAGCAGCATGCACCATCTTCTCTCCATACGCCAGCAACGTAAGGACCTTCCATTAGGAAATGTCCGCGTCCGGCATCCTTGCAAAACTCGTTGATTGGATGCGCGATAGGGGTGCACCAGTGCTTGAGGGTCCAGCCGAGAATCCTTTGGGAAAAGGAGTTGCGCTGCCGCTGATTTCTATGAATGGGGTTCGGGAGGATGGCCTTTCAACAATGTTTCAGAAGGAAGGGGTGCAGGAAGGTCCAGAGGGAGCTGCGACGCCACTTGTCTCTGCAATTGTGGCTTGAGAGAAAAGTGCCTTATGAACGAAATAGAAGGAAGTGGTGCATGGAAGTCTGAGGTGTTCCATTATAGGGGACAAGTCTTCTACTGAGGTTGGTGGTGCAAGCTAATTTCATTTATTTTGAGACTCATTCTCCCTTTCACAATTTGAAATTGTTCTAGGAAAGACTTGGATACTATCCTATTTGTATAGAAGAGGCAGTAGGGTGTTAGAGTGGTATATGGTTCTTTTCTTCAATGCAAGGTACTTGCTGTAAATTGGTTGATGCTTGCAATCAGTGTGTCACGATTGAAGTTCAGCTTGAAAATGAGGTTTGGAGGTGTAGTAGTATTTATGATAGTTTATAACATAATACAAAATGTGTTCTTTGGGATTACCTGGTAGCCCAGTCATCGACTTTTCAAGGGACTTGGATTGTCCTCGGTGATTTTAATAAGGTTCTTTTCTCTCATGAAGCTAAGAGTTGTCATTTTTCGAGTCAACGTGCTGATCAGTTTGCTTATTCTTTAGGGGATAGTGCTCTATTTGACTTAAAGACTATTGGAAGATGTTTTTCTTGGTACAAGAGGGTAAAAAACAATATTGAGATGGCAAAACAGCTTGATCGGGTTTGTATTAATAGTGGATGGTTATCTCTTTTTCCTGAGGCCTATGTAAAAATATTGAATAGACTGCAGTCTGATCACCGTGGTCCCTTTCTCTCTTTTATGGAAAATGAGCTGAAAGCTCACATATATATATATATATATATATATATATATATATATATATATATATATATATATATATATATGTTGGACCTTGGGCCCGGTTTAGGCCCGGTACAACCTGTTAGTGTTTTTAGCCCGTTTGGTCTCACTTTGGGCCAAAACATTTAGAATTAGTGCCCGATTTTTAATTCTAAATTATTTTTGTCCTTTTAAAACAATAAATTCAATTTTCAAAATCTTATTTTTCTCAATACGCTGTATTGGTCAGTCTAGAGCCGATACTGCCAGCTTAAGCACAGGTATGCATTTTTTACAAAACCTTTTCGCAAAAGATACACTTTCCCACTCAGAAAAATCCATTAAATTCAAATTTTACCTTTATATTTAAAAAAACACTTCTATATTTTCAAACCTATTTTGGATTAAATTATTATTTTATTAAAGCGTTTATTCCGGTTCTTACAGTAAAGAGCGCCCACAGCCAAAAAGGAACAGACCATTTCATTTTATGGTAGCTTTGGCTACTCATCCTAGTTACAAAGATATTGTGAAACAGTCTTGGTAGTCTGGCTTTAGAGGTGTGCAAGGAAGGCTGTCGGAGGTGTAGTAGAATTCTCTTTAGTTTAATTCTACAGTGTTTGGTAACTTCTTTGTTAACTGGAGCGACAAATTAATTATCTTAAGAAGTGTTTGGAAGAGAGGGAAGATTCTTTCATGCGTCAAAAGGAGCAACAGTTGATTGAGGATTATAATAACACTCTTGTGCAAAAGGACCTTCTTTGGTTTCAAAAATTCAGATAACAGTGGGTAAAATTTGGGGACAGAAGTACCAGCTTCTTGCATATTTAGACTCTTGTGCGACGGAAGATAAATAAGATTCATGGTCTCTTTCTCAAGGATGGCGTATGGGAGATAGACCCAGAGGCTCTTAGCTGGGAAGCTGAATCTTTCTACAAGAGCTTATTCTGTCAGGTGGAGGATATTGATTTGGGGTGTCTGGATGAAGTTCCACTTCAGTCTTACTACGCCTATGACTATGGAAGAAGTTAAAGCAGCTATTTCTAGCATGAATTCTTTTAAGACTCTGGGTTTGGATGGATTCTAAGCTTATTTCTTCAAGAAATTTTGGGAGATTATTGGTTCTGATGTTTGGAACATGGTTAGGGAAGCTTTTTCTTGGGGTACTATTGATTCGAGGATGATAGTGACTCTTTTGGTTCTAATTCCCAAGGTGAATTCACCGGTATCAATAAAGGAATTTAGACCTATCAGTCTCTAAATGTTATCACAAGGTCATCACTAAAGTTCTGGTCAACAGAATCTGCCCTCATTTCACGGATATTATTGTCTGTCTCCAAGGGGTTTATTCCAGGAAGGGTTTATTCTGGACAATATCATTATAGCACAAGAGGTTTTTCATTTCATAAAAAAGACTAAGCCAAAGAAAGAAATTCTAGCGTTTAAGATTGATTTGGAGAAAACTTATGACAGAGTTGATTGTTTTTAAAATAGACCCTCATGAAATTCGATTTTCCTATTCCTATAGTCAACCTGATTATGAGCTATGTCACTTCATTCTCATTGTCTATTCTCTAGAATGGTAATAGATTGGATAGTTTTACTCCTAGCCGGGGTCTTCGGCAAGGAGATCCTATGTCACCATATCTTTTCATGTTGTGTATGGAGAGACTGTCCTCTTGATTAACCATAAAGTTTATATGGGACGGTGGAAGCCGGTTACTATTTCTAGAGGGGGTCCGAGAATATCCCATTTAATGTTCACCGATGATTTGCTTCTCTTCTGTAAAACAGAGAAACGATAAGTTCAAAATGAGATTGCATCATTGGGGAGTTTCTGTAAAGCTTCTGTGATGAAGATTAATGTGGAGAAGTCTAAAGCGTTGTGTTCTCATAATGTTTCCACGACAAGAAAAGAAATCTTTACTAGAGTGTCCTCTATCAGATTCATCCAAAATTTGGGCAAATATCTCGAGATTACTCTTAGTCATTCTAGGGTGACCCGAGCATCTTTCAATGAGGTTCTAGATAAGATCCGGGAAAGGCTAGCCAGCTGGAAAAGGTGATTACTCAACAGGATAAAAAGGCTCTGTTTGACCAATTCGGTAGTGGCTGTTATTCCTACTTACTGCATGCAAGTCTCTCTCTTTCCCAAAGGGATAACAAATTCTATAGCATCTATGATGAGAAATTTTCTCTGAAAAGGTGAAGCCAATGGTCAAGGGCTACATCTTGTTAGCTAGAAGGTATTGGTCACCTAAAGAAGTTTGGTGGTTTGGGAATTAGAGATCTGTTTCGTGCTAATGTTGCTCTTCTTGGGAAGCTAATTTGACAACTCTTTCATCATCGTTACAAGCTTTGGGTTCAACTGTTAGCAGATATATATCGATTTTCTTTCGGTGACAATTTCAATTATTTTACGGATAACGGATCTTAAGTTTGGTGGAGTCTATATAAAACTTTTAATATTTTGAAGGATGGTTTTGATTGGTGCATTGGAGACTTGTATTAGAATTTTTGGTTTTCTAAATGGAGGAAAGAGGGCCAGCTTTGTAATGAGATGGATTATATTCACATTTCTTATTCAGATCTCTGGATTTTAGATCTTTAGTCGGCTGGAGAGTGGCATCTTGAGAATGTCTATTCACCTCTTCACCAATTTTTGCAGGACAACATTCTCTCCTACAACCCATATGTGCAAGCGGATTCAATGGTAGGCTGGACTTGGTTCGGGGAGGGGGGTGGATAAGGTTTATGATGCTTGCAATGGCTACTTATGGCTCTACAAGAAGATATTTTGATGGAAGGAGAGAAGGAATTGGCTTTAGCATCAACTTGTTCTAGAAAAGATCAAATTCTTGGCTTGGATTTGTCTGCAAGAGGGACTTTCCACTGCTGTTTTTTGTTTCAGGAGAGGTCTGTCATCTTCAGATAGTTGCCCCAGTTGCTTGACTTCCCTAAAAATTGTTTCTCATTGTATTCGAAATTGTCCAAAAGCTCGGCTTGTTTAGCAGTTTCTGGAGATTTTCTGTCATCCTCCAGATTTGAAAAATTGGTTCTTGTCCCAAGGCAAAGAGAATCCTTTTAGATTCTTTTTTGGTCTTTGGTGAATTTAGAGAGTTAGGGAAATGAGATTTTTAATCATTATGAGCCTTGGCCTCTATTTAAAGTGGCTCGTATGGCTTTAGCCTTGGAGAAAAAGCTTCAGAATATTTTTGAATTGCAAAGAGTTTCTATTCCTTTTACGATTAGTTTCTCTTGGGTTCCCCCTTCGACGGATACTTTTAAGATCAATTGTATTGCTAGTTATTTAGGTTCTAGTGATAGGATTGGTTTTGTCTATGTTTGTAGAGATTGGAATGGAAATTAGCAACGAGGTTATTTGGGAACAATTAAGAGCTGCAATATTCTTCAAGGAGAATTGTTTACTATTTGGAGAGGATTTCTTTTAGCCTGAGACTTGGGGCAAAGAGACGTGATTTGCGAAACAGATTGTCTTGAGACTTTCAATTTTGTTACTAATTCTCATGATAATGCTGGTTGTGTAGATTTGTTAGTGCTTAAAGTCAGAGTTATCATGACTTGGAAGTGGCGGGTTGATTTTTGCTTGATCATGAGAGATGCAAACATAGTGGCGGACACCATGGAAAAAACGGCGATGAGATCACATTCTCAGCATGTAGAGCTTCCAGTGCCTTGGAAGGGGTTTGAGATAAGTATCCAATGGGACTGCCTTGCGTCTTCTTAGTCCCTTAGGACTTTGTTTTCCTTTTTTGTTTGGTTGTTTTTTTTTTTACTTTCCAGTCACAAAAAAAAAACCCAAGCAAGCGTCGTAGACAAAGTAGAATTCTTAGTTGACCCTAATTAGTGAGAAATTATTCCAAACCTAACTCGTCGCAAGTTGTCCACTAATGTGATCGTAAATCTATCATATTTTGTAGCAAATATATAACTAATCTTTGAAAATTCTTAATCAAATTTGTAAGTGTTGGAAATTATTAATTTCCTAATTGTTTGTGGGCAATACATACATCAATTATAATAATAAATTATGTTGTTTCACCAATGTTCTAAAAATTGGACTAGACCTGCCAGTTTGACCGGATTAACCTAGAATCGGTCACCTGATCGGTCTGGTTGACCTTCAAAACCGTCCTTAAAAAATTGGTTAAAAAAAAGCGGATGAGCATATAAAAGCGGGCTGGTTCTATCCTCAGGTACAAAAGCGGCGTTTGGACCCTTATAAAAAAAAGAAAACGGGAGAGCTATAGCTCCCCTTCTCCCCCTTACACACAATCTCTAATATCAATGTGTAACCTAACCCTATCAGAGACTCAGAGGAGCACCCAGCCAAGCCCCCACCATCAGCCCCCACTATCGGCGTCGGCGCGGTTGTTTCCATCCTCGCCTTTGCCTCTCAAAGGTTTGTTCTTCTCTTCGCGTCGCCAGAAGGTCGGTTCGGAGCTGCTATTTTGTCGTCGTCGATCTGTCATTTGTCCTCATCGTCAAGCCCAGACCTGTCTTCATCGTTGTCAGCTGCCCTGAACTCATCATCGAGCCCAAGGATGCCGTCATTGCCGTGAACATCTCTGCTGGTAGCTCTGTTCTCCTCATCGTCATGAACGTGTCTACTTGGCTATCTTCTCTTTGCAAGTCACCTCCACGTGAAGGACTGTGCTGCTCGCCTGTCTTCTCTTCTTCGATAAGCACTCATCTACTCCTTTTTTAGTTGCATTTTTTCCTTGTTAATTTTTATGATTGTTATTGTATATATTCTGACTTCTGAGTTGATTGTATGGATTTTGAATTAACTGTATGGATATTAAAAATATTAAAAGGTGGATCTACAATATTATTGTTCTTGTTGATTCTGTTTGGTGGGAGTGTTAACCTTTGTTCCTTTAGAGCTGGTGGGCATTCCAATAGAGTAGTCAATGTTTGAGAAGGAGAAGTGGGTGTGCGACACTCTTCTTCATCTTCTTGTTCTTCTTCTTCGGTTATTGTTGTTGTGTGTAGATCGGGTAGGTCCTTTACATGTTTGAAGGAACTTGAAGAAGTAGCAACAGTTCTTATTGGTGTAATTGGCCGAAACTCTTCTATGATTTCCAGACCCATTATTTGATCAACCGTGGGAAGTTGTAGCACCGTACCAATAATAATAATATAATTGCTTTTGATTTTGGCACCTTATGATGAAATTTTTGAATACTAGTTTGTGGTAGCAAAATTTGATTTTTGTTAGTTATAAATGTTGATTTTTGAAATTATTTGTGAATTTTAAGGGATAATTTATTATATAAAATTGTAAAATTTTAAATTTTTTCAGTTTAGAAAGCATTGAATTTAAATATTTAAAAGTATATATTGAATTTTTAATAATTTTAGTCTATATTTAGTTAAACCGGTTGAACCTCGGTTGAATTCTGATTGAACCTCTGAACTGTTGAATCAGTCACTCTATTGATTCATTGACCGGTCTGGTTCTTGCAACCGTTTCACATTGTATGACTTATATAATGGTGATCTTATTTATTGTCATAAATGCTGAATTGAATAAGTCATAATTAATTTTGATTTAGAATTAAATGAGAGTAAAACAAAGATATTATTTTTATTTGGGTTTTAGGGTTTAATGGGTGCCACACTCAAATACAAATTGTGATTCAGGGTTTTGGTCCCCAACACATCAAAGGTGCCTCCACAATCCTTTTTTCATCAGATGAGTTGTGATTCATCCCTATTATAGATATAAAAAGCTTTAGTTGAGGAAGATTAAAGAACCAAACTCTTTCAATCATACCTATGAATTCAAGTAAACTTTCGGATCTTTCTTAATGATTTAACATGGATGGTCTTGAGGTTAAAAAATTTTAAGAATTTCTAATAAGTGGTATCAAAACCATCTATAATTGACTCATTGAAAAATTATAAATTTTATTTATTTATAATTAATTCTTGATTTGAGTTTATGAAATTAGACTCAAATTAAATTTATAAAATTTTTTCTTTTCATATATAGATTTTGCCCAAATTAACTTGTGTGAGAATAATATGTATATTGATTCGATAATAAAAAACTTAAAATTTTTGTTATTATTATATTTGAATTCAATGTTAGGAGTTTGGAACAAAAACTTTCGACGTTTTTTGTCTTATATATTCATGGATCGACACTACAAGAAAATAAGCTTTCTGCCACGCTTTTAAACCATACCAAAAAGTGCAAAAAAAGCGTGCCGATAGCTTTTCGCCACTTTTTTGAGCTATCAGCACGCTTTTGAAAGGGTCACATCCGCAAGGGTGCAGGTTGATCTATCGCCAAGCTTTTGTGGATCTATCGGCACGTTTTCATCTCTTGCCACACTTAAAAAGCGTGGCCATAGGTATTAACCTATAGCTATGCTTGAGAAGCGTACCGAAAAGTGTACATATCGCTACGCTTTTAAAGCATCCCAGAATGTTTGTTTTGATACTCTTTAAAAGAGTGTCGGTAGGGGAAGATATGGCTACAGTTTTTAAACGTGCCAATAGGGTAAATATATGGCTATGCTCCAAAAGCGTGGCTATTTATAAATACAAAAAGATGCGGCTATGCTTAAAAAATGTGCCAATAGATCAAGACATGGGTACACTTTTAAAGCATGCCAGTTGCCAGGTTATGGCCACGTTTATTAAGCGTGCCTGTTGAGCTCAACATTAAGATATAGCCACCCTTTTTAAGCGTGGCCATAAGTTTGGTCAGAAAATTTTTTTCACTAGTCTTCCTAATATTCCGTGCAAAATTCATATATAATTTTAAAATCACAGACCAAAATAATTATGTATATTGAACTAATCCAACATATATATAAACTTCCCCATAAAAAAAGACATATATATAAAACTTTTCACCACAAAAGTAGACTTTGATGACAAAGTACCAAAAAGTAAAGTCATAACAAGTAAATAAGAATTGCAATTCCAACAAGTGTCACATATCTACTTTTTTTATATACTTAGTTACAAAATATCAAATTTCATGAGTAGTGTGATCATCCATTATGAGCTCCATCATTTTTACCACTGCCCTGCAGAATTTTAAATAATCTTGTGTTAGTGCATGTAATAAAGGCTACTTTAATTAAGTCCAACAAATCCAATTCTAAATCCAAATTAATTAAAAATGAAAATGGCAAGGCAACTTTAATTAGGTCCTGCAATAATGCATATTCAGCCATTAGAACAAAAAACACAAATCAAAAACAAAAGAAATAGTCCTTATACAAGGTAACAACCATATGCTCACCTTGGTACTTTTTTATCTAGCACCATTGATAACATACCTATCCTAATTCAACACATACTTTATTTTTATAGAAACTAAGAAAAATAAAAAGGTCAGCTCCTGTAATAATTGAATTGAACAAATATACTTATTTCTTTCTATTTATCTACAGAAATTGAAAGAAAAACTCATGAGGAAGAAGCAAATTAAGCAATCAACAGTACATATTCAGCTTAAAAGTAGAAATGAGGCAGGAAACTTGTCAAGACCAACAAATAGATGAGAAGATAAAGTATAGAAAAAATTATAGTTAAGCAATCAATAATACACTACAAGAAAATTGAACAACCAACAGTGTATATTCAGCCAGCAACATAAATTCAACATGAAAAATGAAATTCTATAATCTAAATCAAGGGAGTGACAATAATACAAGGAATGGACAGTTACTTACATCATCGGTTGGTGGAATGTGAGTTGATTCGGAGGAGCGGGGAGTATTTCTTGGTTTACTACTTGAGGCATCCAAAGGAGAGTTTTGGGCAGCTTGCACTAAGGCTGTTATCTCTTCGTCACTCATTTTAGGATTGAATTGGTGCAACATCACCTTTAATAGACCACAAACACCATCCATCTTCTTCTCTAATGATAAGACTTTATCGTTGTATTCAACTTTGACTTGGTGAATCTCCTTATCCTTTTTAAGAGAGCTTCTTGTAACCGACGTCCCATAACAACGAACTCGACCTGGTTGGTCCTTTCCTAGCACTGCTACAAATGCATCCTCATGATTTTTCCATGCCTCTATGTGGTTTTGAAGTTCATTCTACCAAAAGTGACAACAACAAAAAAAATACAAAGTCACATTAACATAATATAAATACAAATCTATTTAGAATTTAAATTGTACAAATCTAAATACAAATATAAAACAACTCATAATTGTTGTTTGTATTTTAGCATCAATTTCTTTTCCATTTTTACTTGTGCGAGTTGCTGTGGAAACTTCAGCTCTTGATGGTTCTTCATTGTTCTCTTTAGAGTCACGCTAGAGTATGAAGAGAAAAATTTACATGAAGCATACTAACTAGACAATATAACATTGATATAAAGGAGAAATCACAAAAAAAAGTTATGTTACCAGCTGCTTGCGCACTATTGCAAAATTTGTGGATCCCATTTGGTGAGGACATGTTTGCTTTGACTTATTTTCAGTATTCTTAATAGACATGGCCTAAATATAAACATGAAAAAGAGATATTATTATTCTTAACATAAAAAATCAAGAAAACTCTGTAAGAAATAGAGGACATATGACATTACCTTGATAGTTGGAAGACTTTAATATTGAATTAGTTTGCGAAATTGAACCTCAGGGATCTCTAATGGTCGGTGATCGTGCCTCAAGGGTGTATTGGTAAAGATTTTTCTCAAGAGAACTGCGTTGCAAGTATAGCTCTACCAACAACCATCCTCGGGTGTCAAATTTAGAAGAGGGATTTGGTTGTCACAAGTTCAACCCCAATAGAAATAACCGAAGTATTCAAACCTCGGGTCGTCTCACAAGGAATGGGCAAACATGCGCTTCAACATTGGTTAGAAATCCGGGGTTGTGAGTTATGAGCATAAAAATAAATGGGAATCTTAACAAGCAAGTAATATTAGATTGTAAGAAACTAATGCAAATAACTAAGCAAGATATGAGTAATTTCAAACTAACAAAGTAACATCCAATATGATTCTATTCTAATATAAACAAATGACTATAATTAAAGCAAGTGATTGGGAAATTGGGTTTTCAAATGTGAATAATAAAAGCAACTCTTGGCTAGGTATGGGAATTGGGGTCACCATCCTTATCTAATAACCATATCTTGACAATTATGAGGAACCAAACTCATTAAGTCTACTTCTATACTTGAAGTACGTCAAATGGTTTGGTCAATATCAACCCATAAGTTCTAACCTCACTACTAACTAACTTAGTAAAAGGTTAGCGTCAATGGTTATCAAATTGACCACTAAGGGCTCTCAAACCATCAAATCCATTAGACCCAATGACTCAAGTTTACCCGATTCCCTTGGCCTAAGCCAAGAGTAAAGAGAACTACTCCATAATCAAAGTAAGCAATTCATCAAACACATGGTAAGCATTAACAAAAGACATGTTTAAAATAGCAATTAAATTGAAATCAACAAGTACCCACTAACAATTATCAACATACAATCATCCAAACAACACAATTAAACATAGAAATCATTAATACAACATCAACAAGCCAAGATTCACAACATTCATGAAATGGGTATAAAATGACAATTGACAAGAATTCATGAAACTATCACAAGATGTAAGCAAAATTATACTAGGAAATTCAAATTGAACAATTAAAACTAGTAATTAACAAGATCCAATTCATGATTCAACAAAGGAAGATTAAATTAAAACTAGATCTAGAGAGGAACAAGGGCTTCTCTCCCTAGAAGAACAAAGAACCAAAAAACTAGCTAAAATTATGTCTTAGTGTAAAATGGTTGATCCCCCTTTTTCCTCTAGCATTCTTGGGTCTTTTCCATGCAGAAACAGCTTGAAATTGGGCCTGATGAGCCTCAGAAATCGCCAGGCACGATTTTCTTTAATGAGGTCACGTGCAGCTTCCCACGCGTGCGCGCCATGCGTGTGTGCGTGCCAAGTACGCGTGCGCGTCGATAGGAATTTTCTGATCCGTGCGGATGCGTCCATCCTTGCGCGCCGCTTCCAGCCAACCTCATCCACGCGTGCGCGTGGAGTGCGCGGGCGCGCCAATGCTGCTCTTTCCAAAATTTCAAGTTTTCATGTTCCTCCCTTTTTTACATGCTTTCTTTCTCTCTTCTAGGCCATTCCTACCCTATAATTCCTGAAATCACTCAACAAATACATCACGGCATCGAATGGCAATAGAAGAGGATTAAAATATGGCAATTTTAAGGCAAAATAAGCATGTTTTTCATCATGGAGCAATATTAGGAAGTGAACACAAAACCATGCATTTCTTGTGAATAAGTGTGAGAAATATTGACAAAATCCCCCAAATTCTACACAATATAAACCACAAAATTGGGGTTTATCAGTCGATTCTTTATCATTTCTTTCTTTGTGTTGTACTTCAAGAAATGTTCATTTTTTATTTCATCCTTGTATTTTTCCATGCACGACAAAATCCCCGCATGACCCACGACTTTGAACTTATTGGAAGAATGAACTGTTGCTATGCAACACAATACATTAGAATGCCAAAGATTAGCACAAACAACATAACAAATAAATAAATAAAAAAACTGTCCATAATTCCATATTTACATACGTTGGCGTACTCCCACATGTCCTTCTTGAGATTATCAGGCACACCATGCCAATTAGTGTATAACAAAGACACAAAACGAAGATTTCTAACTATTGTACCCAAAAATTGGCCTAGGTTAGATATAACCTCCTTGGTTGGACCAATAGGCTGCCCTTGTAAAAACTCCACCTCCCGTCAATCATTAAAATTAGTGGCATGAAGTTTTTTGCATAAGGTCTTGCCACGAGTTTTCTTTTTAGTGTCTAAGTCTAATTAGAATAACAAAATTTTAACTCTACCTAATTAAAAAGTAATATAAGCTATAATTAGACAAGTGGGGGGACAAGAAAAGTACCTTCATTACTAGCTTGTCCTCCACTATCCTCAATATTTACAGCATCATACTCATCTTCCTCATCTTTCTCATCTTCAAAATTAATCTCATGCACTTTAAAATACATGTCAAGACTCATTCCTTTCTTGTTTGATTCTATGCTCAGCTCACTTGCATCTTCTCCCTTTTCAACCTTAAGGAGGGTTGATGTGTGATTGCTGGGTTGAGTAGTAGGGGGCATTGTGTGGGTTGTGGTAGGGTCTATGATTGTTAGATTGATGGCTAGGGTTGTTGTACTGGTTAGAGTGATATGGTTTGTGGTCTTGAGTGTGGTTTTGTTGGTTTCCCCACCCGAAATTTGGGTGGTTCTTCCAACCAGGGTTGTAAGTTTTAGCATTGGGATCATATGGTTGTCTTGAGGAATTGTTCACATAGTTGGCTTGCTCCCATTCACATTTAACTTCTGGGCTATCTCCTTCTTGCATAGGTGCTTGAGCATTGATGGCTGAAACTTGGTTCTTCTCCATTTGCTTGGTTAGAGCTGCTAGTTGAGCTGTGATCACCTTGTTTTGAGCCAGCAGAGCATCCATCTGGTTCAGCTCCATTACTCCCCTCCTTGGGTTCCTATCGGAGGCATAGAAATACTCATTGTTAGCCACATTTTCTATGGCCTCTTTAATTATCTTGTTATTGGGAGAACCTCCTGAAGAGTGGTCTAGGGCCTTCTTTGACTCTTGAGACAATCCTTCATAGAATATGTGCAGCTGGACCCACTCATTGAACATATCCGGAGGATATTTTCTTGTCAACTCTTTGTATCTCTCTCAGGCTTCATAGAGAGTCTCCCCATCTTGTTGTCTAAATGTTTGTACCTTAGCTCTCAACTTGTTAACTCTTTGTGGAGGGTAAAATTTTGCCAAGAACTTGTTCACAACATCATCCTAAGTTGTCAAACTCTCCTTTGGAAATGATTCCAACCACTTAAATGCTTTATCCCTGAGAGAGAAAGAAGGGGAACAAAAGTAGTTTATAGGTGTCAGGGTGAACACCATTAGCCTTCACTGTATCACAGATTCTCAAGAATATGGTTAGATGTTGATTTGGATCTTCTTGAGCATTTCCTCCGAATGAACAGTTATTATGAACAAGAGTGATTAGCTGTGGTTTGAGCTCAAAATTGTTGGCATGTATGGTGAGTTTCAAGATGCTACTCCCACAATTCCCAGGATTGGGATTGATGTAAGATCCTAGCACTCTTTTTTCTTGTGGGGGAGCATGGTTGCCCACTGCTTCATCTTGATGATTATGTACTTCACCTTCCATATTTTGAGTTGGATTCTCTTCTTCTTCTTCTTCTTCTTCTTCTTCTTCACTAACTACCCTTTTGCCTATTGCCACTTCTTCTCTTTTCAATCTTAGAAATGTCCTCTCAGGTTCAAAATCGTAGGAGATTGCAGCTCCTCTCCTCCCTGTCATACACAACATAAAATAAATCTAAAACAAGGATTATCACCCTCTTTGGAAGAAGGGTGGGTAAGTCAATTTTGGTTGATGCAAAGCATCAAACAGTTAGTGTGCTTGACAATGCCCAAGAGCATAGGTTTGGATTTTCACATTAAAAAGAGAATTTGTCCGTTGCAAGTATAGTCCAAATCCAACAATTGAACATCAATCAAAGTTTAGTATTTTCAAATTCAAAACATATAAACCGAGAGTCTTTCAACCTCGGGTCGTTCTTCCTTGGATGCAATTGGAAGTGCTACGCTTTCGGTTGTGGAGGCAAAAAGGGTTTTTGAATCAAAGAACTAAAGATTAAATGAACTAAGCAATAAAAGAACTAAGAGATGATCAAAATTGTAATTAATGCAAGTAAAGAGACAATGAGATCAAAACTAGTGAAAATGCTATAAATATAATAAAGAGCCTTGACTTGGGAATAAGAAGATCTAAGGAATCCTATCATTGCCATGACCACAACTATGATAATTATGATGAGTCAATCTCGCTTAGTTAACCCCTAACATCGAGGAATAAGTCAAGCAAGTACAATTGACCTTAATCCATAAGTCCTAGCTAACTTACCAAACTAGTTAGTAAAGAGCTAGCTTCAATGGACACAAGAGTCAACTAACTACCCAATAATTACCACTAAATATCGGACATCATGACTTTAGTATCCTAGGAACTCAAATCCCAAGCCAAGGTGTGAAAATCTACTCAAATTCTAAGGTTGGCATTTTCACAAACACCTTGTATGCATAAAACCAAAACATGAGAAATTGCAAAGGAAAATGGAAAGTTATAACCAAATATACACAAAATCAACAATAAACATCCAAACAAACATAAAGCAAGCATAAAACACTAAATTCATCAATCAAAACTTCAAGAACTCAAAATTGTAAATATTGACAAAGTACTTGAACTAAAGAGAAATAAAATCAAAATTGATGTAATTAAAGAGAAATTAAAGAGTACTTACAATTAAAGAAGTAAAATCCAAGATCAAACTTGCTATAAAATGCTACAATCAAGACCCTAGGAGAGTAATTGCTATCTACACTACTCCTACTCCTAAGGATACTTTCTACCTAAGAAAAACTAAATTAAACCTAATAATAATGCATCTAACTCCTCATGCCTTCATATGTGTTGATATCCCCTTCATATAGCATCCAAATTCAGCCTTCAAGCCTTCCAAAATGGGCCAAAAGCCTTCAGAAATTGCGCAGCACGTGTTTCATTAATGAAATCATGTGCAGAATCCTGTGCGCATGCACACTTGCAAATTGCTTCTTGTGCGCACGCACACTTACTTGTGCGTACGCACACTTCGCGCTGTGTATGCTTTTCCTTGTTTTCTTCATGTGTTCTCCCTTGTTCATGCTTTCTTCCACTTTTGCCTATCCATTCTTGCCAAAATGACCTGAAATCACTCACAAAATATATCACGGCATCGAATGGCATGAAAGTGGAATTAAAATCACTAATTTAAGCACAAAAATACATGTTTTCACATTTAGGTCCAAATTAGAGATCAAACACAAAAGTATGCTATTTGAGTACTTAAGTGTGAGTTTATGTGATGAAATCTGTCCAAATCAAGCTAAAACACATCAGAAAATATGGACTCATCAATTCTCCCACACTTAAACAATAGCATGTCCTCATGTTCAACCAAACAAGGAGAATAATCAAAGGGATCACCAACTTATTGAATGCAACTATTTAAATGCTTGCAAGTATATATATATAAGAAAATAAACAATCAAACTTCCAAGCAAGAGTATAAACATATAGGGCCAAGCAAAGAATTAATTCAATGTAACTAAAATCTAAAGAATTGATTCAACTCATCAAAATGAAGCAACTTGCAAGAATACATAATAAGAGATATGGAAACATAGAGTTGAGTAATTGAACACTCACTAGGTGTGTATACACTCTAATCATTCGGTGTCTAAGAGTTTAATCACTGAAGTCTCTTTCTAATCATGCTTTCAAGGTATTGCTTTTCATCTAACAATCAACAACCATGGATGCATGAATGCAATTATCATGAGGACTTTATAGGATTGTAATGGGGTTAGGGTCAAGGTGGGATAGATATGGCCAAGTGGACTAATTCAATTGAGTCCTTGATTAGTTTAAGTATCCAACTCAACCTTTATCAATCCAATAACAAAAATATGCAACCTAACCTTCCTATTCTCACTTTTTCCACACATTCATGTATAATCTTTCATTTACATCACATATGCATTTGTTATTCATTTCTTTTCTTTTTAGGGTAACTTTTGTCCCCTTTCTTGATTGATTTTTTTTTGAAATAAAGATAAATGCATATGGTTCAATAGCTCATACATGAATGCACCCATTTTTCAAAATTTTTAATGAAATACCCAAAATAACATTTTCATTCACTACCAATATTTCCCAATATTTCCCCATACTTAGATGAAACACACTCCTCAACCTAAGCTGATCAAGGATACAATCCAAGGTAAATTCATGGTTTTCCGCTTAAGGTTGTGATGTGGTAATATTACAAACAATGGGGTCAATTAAGGCTCAAAAGTAGGTTAACAAAGGTAGATGCAAAGGGTAAGTCTATATGGGTTAAGTAAGCTTTAATCAAAGACGGCCTCAATCATGCTCAATGCATTCAAACATCAATCATTGGAAATAAAAAATTAAGCTAAACCAAGATTACAATCATAGAAAGGATATATCACACAATGAACAAAATTAGTGGTTAAAAGGTGTAACCACTCATTAAAGCTGAAACACTCACAAGGTATTTTGTTCTTTCCTCTTCTATGTTCCATAAAAATCATTCAAGCAAGTGTAAAAATAATTTTTCAAATCAATTCAATAGAATGCCCTATAACAAAATTCTTGAAAAATTCTTGTTATTTTTCACCAAAATTTATTTCCTATATGTATGTATGATGTGATGGATGCAAATTTCAAAATTTTCTAGTTCCTTTCCTAATTTTCTACAAGCAAAAATTAACATGAACAATTAGGATCAAAATTGAACTAGGTATATGCTATTAACATCATCCAATCACAACCAATATCTATACTATATACCAAGCAAGACAAGCTCAAAACATATATATATATATATATATATATATATATATATATATATATATATATGTTTTGAGCTTGTCTTGCTTGGTATATAGTATAGATATTGGTTGTGATTGGATGATGTTAATAGCACATATATATATATATATATATATATATATATAATGAAAATGCAATACTAAGGGTAACTAGAAGCAAACTAATATATATACAAATGATCAAAATACTAGTATGTAGCATAAGACAAAGTACTAAAAAATATCTACGAAATCATAACAAAACTCAAAAGAAACTAAATAGCAAGTGTCTAGGAGAGAATATTTACACCAAAATATTGTAGATCCTTTCCCACACTTAAATCATGAACGGTCCTCTGAGCCAAAATAATCAAACCGTGGGTCAACTCTGAGAATCTCCACCGGCTGATGGTGGTGGGTGCTGGTGTCACTGATACACAATGATGGCTCGGGTAGGCTCTGCGGTGGTCATAGCTGCCAGCTCCTGAACGACCTAGTTAGCTGGCTCTGCTGGCTGCTCTGCTCTCTCCTCAGCTCAGTCAGCTGCTGGCTCCTCTACTGCCGCCTCCTCAGTCTCAGCCTCATGCTCTGGCTCGGGCTCTGGTAGATCTGGAGGGGGTGGACCAGGGTCTCTACCCTCAAACTTCACCACAATCCACTGAAAGTGGTGCGCATTTCGGCGCTCATAGCGGTGGAGGGTCTGAAGGATCTCCCGACCCAGCTCATATGGTGTCTGTGGTCGGGGTGTGGGTGCAGGAGGTGCTGAGGGCTCTGATGATGATGGCGGCCCAATGGTCTTCCTCTTCTTCTTTGGCGGTCCCTCATACTCGCCGTATGGCAGGAATGGCTGGGTGCTGACGTAAACAGAAGTCCGGTCTGTCGGACGTCGCTCCATTCCAGATAAGGTAGGCAATCTGGTGATCATCGAAGGAAAGGGAATGTTGTACTTCTGTTGTTGGGTCACCTTCCACATCGAGTCTCTGATAAGGGAAAGAACAGAGATCCCCTTCCCCTCCAGAATATCCCAAAGAAGCACGGCCACATGGACGCGAATATGAGTAGTATACGTGCTCGGCAAGATGTAGTCGGCAATGATCTGCTGCTAGATCATCGCCTCCGGAGTTAGGTCGGAGCACGTAATGCTTAGTGGAATCGAATTTTCTCCCCTCCTGTATTCCCATTTGGCCTTAGGTATGCCAATCTTCTTTAGAACCAGGTCCAATGAAAGCTTGCCCGATGTCAAGTCCTTCACTATCTGAGGGTAAGCATCACGGGCCGGAGGAATATACAGAATCTGCAGAAGGGCCTCTACAGCAGGGTCAGAGGTGTCCAGTGTGACACCTCTTAGAAAAACAGTTGTGGAGTCCCTTTTAAGCAGATTTCCGTAGAATTCTTTGACTTGGTATTCATTGATTTCCATCGGGTCAAATCCTGCGAACTTCCATTGGTAAAAATTCAGTCTGTCAAGAATTTGGTCGGCATATTTCTCCGGTATGTTCAGCTTCCTCTCGTAGTGGAAGGCTTTATTTTCCACTTTTTTATACTGTTCTTGGGCTTCCTGATTAATGAACGTGTCCGGTTGAGTACTCGGAGGCACAGGAGGAGGAGGAGCCAAAGGTTTGGCTTTCTCCTTTCCTTTGCGACGCATACTGAAAAAGACAAAAACAGAATACAACTCAGGAGAAACAGATAAAAATCATAGAAAAAAGGAGAAAACAGTCAAACAATTCAAATAAGAGCCAATAAGGTAAACAAACACTCAATTGAGGAAAACATGTTCAAAACAAGTGACAAGCTCAAAATGAAATGTATTTTTCCACAATCAAGCAACCTAAGTAACATAAAAGAGAATGAACAACAATTGAAGGACATATATGACGTAGGTGTAACAATATAAGTGAATTGAATCAAGGCTTGGTTATTACCTAATTGTGCATTAAAAGTACAATATTCCATCAAAATTCAGCACCAAGGGAATAACCAATTTGATAATGAGAAGCTCACTGATTCATGTTCAAAGGTGGAAAACAATCAACTCATACAGCCCTTGTTCAGAAAGCAATAAGTTAAAAAAGTTCAATTTGAATTGCTCAAAAATTTAAAGAAACAATTGGCTATATATGTGATTGGTTATGTCAAAACAACATGAATAAGCTATAACCTCAATTCACTGAGCAAAATCAGTTACGTACTTATAATGCACCAACCGAGTAATCAAGACTGGAATTTCAAATCAAGTTGGTGTTTAAGCAAAAATGAGCAATAAGTACATAACTCAGCAACTTACCAGGCTCAAGTAAAATATGCACAGCTAAGGTAACACCAAACAGAATAGTTACAGCTGCAAATTTTCAATCCAAATTTTTGGTGTTTCAAGCAAAAATGACACTAGGTGCATATAAGAATTCATCTTAACCATCATCCAAAATTTCATAAAACTGCACAAGTATGAATAAAAGTGCCAAATGAAAATAAAATCTAAGGCCTATGCTGATTAGACACAGAAATTAGATAAAAAAAAATCTTCATTCAGGCAATATATCAACCATGTTATGTGCAGAAATTTTAGGCAGCATTCTCAGTTATTTTTCATCAGCAATCAACCCAGAAAATTCAAAACAATCAGCCAACAAAAATGTTCAATCCAGAAAGACAGGAAGTCATCTATCCTAACTTAACAAAATCACTAAGACAGAATTGAAATGCAGTTAAAATAAAGAAAAGGAAAACAGGGGAACAAGGGTAGAACCTGCGTTGACGAAAGGAAGAAGAAGGGATAGGAAGCAGTGTTGGTGAGGTCGTTGTGGCACAGAGGTTCGCCACTGCTGGTGGCTCTTCGCTGGAACTGGAAACGCGAATGGAAGGTTCACGCAGACTAGGGCTATCGCGCAGAGACAGGGTCGCAGCGCAGAGAGGAAGAAATGGAGAAATGGAGAAGGAAGGAGGAGAAGGAAAGAGGGAGAGGGTGGGTGACGGTGGTCGCCAGTGGTGGTGTTGTGGTTGGACGGAGGTGGCTGGGGTTGGGTAGGGTTGGGTGGTTAGGGCTGAATGGTGGTGTTCTTTGATGCTTCAAAGAAGAAGAAGAGGGAAAGAAAAAGAAGGGTTGAAATGAAGCTGAAGCGCTAGTGATCCCCTTTTTAAATTAACGTTTGAAAGGGGCCTTGTGCGCACACACAACGTAGTGTGCGGACACACACTAGAGAAAACGGGAGGGTATGCGCACACACAGCAGCATGCGGGTGCTATGAACAGAAGGGATATTGGGGTCTGTGCGCGTGCACAAGAGATGTGTGCGGGCGCACAAGAAGGGGAAACAAAGGGTGTTCCCACGCACACTGTGTGCGTGGGCTGCGAACAAAGGGGTTGTTCAGGGTTGTGCGTGCGCACGGGTCTGTGTGCACGCACATGTAGGTTTTTTTTTGAAAGGATAGTATAGTGGGGAGTGTGTGTGCGCACAAAAAATGTGCGTATGCACAGAAGGAAAAGAAGGTTGGGTGCACACGCACAAGTGGTGCGAGTGTTGCGAACAAACTGGGTGTTTAGGAGTGTGCACGCGCACAGATAGTGAAAAACAGGGGAAGTGTGCGCGCGCACAAGTACGAGCGTACGCACAAGACTCTGTTTCTACAAAATTTTTATGCCTCTAAGGCATCAAACATGACTTCCAAAACAGGTTTTCAAGTCCCAAAACACCATAAAACTCCAAAAACACATTATTCTACTAAAATTACCTAACTAACATCAAAATTTAACTAAACTAACTAAGCAACATTACCAATTATTCAAGAAATAAAAGCTAAAAGAGAGAGGGTTAGTAGGATATTACCATGGTGGGTGTCTCCCACCTAGCACTTTGGTTTAAAGTCCTTAAGTTAGACTTTTTGAGAAGATTCTTGTTAGGGTGGCTTATGTTTCCACTCCTCCTTGAATTTCCAACCAAGTTTGCTCTTGATTTGACCTCCGAGGTCCCAAATGAATTTCATCAAACTCTTGAGAGACTCCAAACTAGAAACTAGGATCCATAAGTGTTGACTCTTAAAACCAATGCTTGGATCCCATACTCTAGTTTCTTGTTCATCTTCCTGTTGATCTTCACTCTTGCACTTAGATGAACTTTGTTTTGAATCACCATTGACACACTTGTACACTCCCCGGAATCCACTAAATTGACTCTTGCACCATAATTGAGCTCCAAATGTTGAATTGGCTTCCTTAATGAACTTTCTATCTTCTTGCCAACTAACATTCTTCTCTCCACCATCCATTACTCCAAGAAGGGTTTGAAGTTGATAATCCGTTTCTAAGATGGCATATTGATGCGGGCCTAGGAAGCTTGTTGAAGAAATCTTCACCCACTCAATTGGCTCTTGCATAAATACCTTCACTTCTTGGTAGCAAAGATCTTCCTCAACCTCCTTTGAATCCTCCTCCTCATCATCACTCAAGTCAAGAATTGGAGGTTATGTGAAGTCCACATTAACATCTCCTTCGAATTCAATAAAGGAAACTTCATCATCTTCTACTTGATTTGGCATTTCTTAGTTCACTCCACACCTTGCACTTGATTCTTCACATTCAACCATAGAATCTCCATGGTTGTGGGATGAACACAATGAAGCTAAACGGTCAAGAGTTTTCGCCAAGGTAGACATGACTCGCTCTTTCTTCCTTTGGAACTCTTGTTCTTGAAAGAGCATGAAAAGTGCCTCTTTTGTGGCTTGATCCATATATAAAGGTGAAAATTGAGGTGATGAAGGTTGACAATCAAACTCATGAGGGTGAGGGTTTTGGTTGTGTATGTAGTGAGGTGATGGTATATAGAATTGGTGACTAGAAAGGTAAGTGTTTGGGTTCCATTGGGGTGCATTATGGTAATGGTGTGAAAAAGTCATAAAGAGAATATAAACAAAACTTTCTAACAAAATCAAACAAATAACCAAAAAGTACTATTTACACTATTAACAGATTCACAACAGCCAAAAGATAGCGCTCAATTACATCCCCGGCAACGGCGCCAAATTTGACAATGCCCAAGAGCATAGGTTTGGATTTTCACATTAAAAAGAGAATTTGTCCGTTGCAAGTATAGTCCAAACCCAACAATTGAACATCAATCAAAGTTTAGTATTTTCAAATTCAAAACATATAAACCGAGAGTCTTTCAACCTCGAGTCGTTCTCCCTTGGATGCAATTGGAAGTGCTACGCTCTCGGTTGTGGAGGCAAAAAGGGTTTTTGAATCAAAGAACTAAAGATTAAATGAACTAAGCAATAAAAGAACTAAGAGATGATCAAAATTGTAATTAATGCAAGTAAAGAGACAATGAGATCAAAACTAGTGAAAATGCTATAAATGCAATAAAGAGCCTTGACTTGGGAATAAGAGGATCTAAGAAATCCTATCATTGCCATGACCACAACTATGATAATTATGATGAGTCAATCTCGCTTAGTTAACCCCTAACATCGAGGAATAAGTCAAGCAAGCACAATTGACCTTAATCCATAAGTCCTAGCTAACTTACCAAACTAGTTGGTAAAGAGCTAGCTTCAATGGACACAAGAGTCAACTAACTACCCAAGAATTACTATTAAATGTCGGACATCATGACTCTAGTATCCTAGGAACTCAAATCCCAAGCCAAGGTGTGAAAATCTGCTCAAATTCTAAGGTTGGCATTTTCACAAACACCTTGTATGCATAAAACCAAAACATGAGAAATTGCAAAGGAAAATGGAAAGCTATAACCAACTATACACAAAATCAACAATAAACATCCAAACGAACATAAAGCAAGCATAAAACACTAAATTCATCAATCAAAACTTCAAGAACTCAAAATTGTAAATATTGACAAAGTACCTGAACCAAAGAGAAATAAAAGCAAAATTGATGTAATTAAAGAGAAATTAAAGAGTACTTACAATTAAAGAAGAAAAATCCAAGATCAAACTTGCTATAAAATGGTACAATCAAGACCCTAGGAGAGTAATTGCTATCTACACTACTCCTACTCCTGAGGATGCTTTCTACCTAAGAAAAACTAAACTAAACCTAATAATAATGCATCTAACTCCTCATGCCTTCATATGTGTTGATATCCCCTTCATATGGCATCCAAATTCAGCCTTCAAGCCTTCCAAAATGAGCCAAAAGCCTTCAGAAATCGCGCAGCACGTGTTTCATTAATGAAATCACGTGCAGGATCCTGTGCGCACGCACACATGAAAATTTCTTCTTGTGCGCACGCACACTTCGCTGTGTGTACTTTTCCTTATTTTCTTCATGTGTTCTCCCTTGTTCATGCTTTCTTCCGCTTTTGCCTATCCATTCTTGCCAAAATGACCTGAAATCACTCACAAAACATATCACGGTATCGAATGGCATGAAAGTGGAATTAAAATCACTAATTCAAGCACAAAAATACATGTTTTCACATCTAGGTCCAAATTAGGGATCAAACACAAAAGTATGCTATTTGAGTGCTTAAGTGTGAGTTTATGTGATGAAATCCGTCCAAATCAAGCTAAAATACATCAAAAAATATGGACTCATCAATTCCCCCACACTTAAACAATAGCATGTCCTCATGCTCAACCAAACAAGGAGAATAATCAAAGCAATCACCAACTTATTGAATGCAACTATTTAAATGCATGCAAGTATATATATATATATATATATATATATATATATATATATATATATATATATATATATATATATATATATATATATATATATATATATATATATATATATACTCATAGTACCTTACTGAATTGGTGAAAACAAACAATCAAATTTCCAAAAAAGAGTATAAACATATAGGACCAAGCAAAGAATTAATTCAATGCAACCAAAATTTAAAGAATTGATTCAATTCATCAAAATGAAGTAACTTGCAAGAATACATGATAAGAGATATGGAAATATAGAGTTGAGTAATTGAACCCTCACTAGGTGTGTATACACTCTAATCACTTGATGTCTAAAGGTTTAATCACTGAAGTCTCTTCCTAATCATGCTTTCAAGATATTGCTTTTCATCTAACAATCAACAACCATGGATGCATGAATGCAATTATCATGAGGACTTCATAGGATTGTAATGGGATTTGGGTCAAGGTGGGATAGATATGGCCAAGTGGACTAATTCAATTGAGTCCTTGATTAGTTTGAGTATCCAACTCAACCTTTATCAATCCAATAACAAAAATATGCAACCTAACTTTCCTGTTCTCACTTTTTCCACACATTCATGTATGCTCTTTCATTTACATCACATATGCATTCGTTATTCATTTCTTTTCTTTTTGGGGTAACTTTTGTCCCCTTTCTTGATTTAATTTTTTTTTTGAAATAAAGATAAATGCACATGGTTCAATAGCTTATACATGAAGGCACCCATTTTCCAAAATTTTCAATGAAATACCCAAAATAACATTTTCATTCCCTACCAATGTTTCCTAATATTCCCCCATACTTAGATGAAACACACTCCCCAACCTAAGCTAATCAAGGATACAATCCAACGTAAATTTATGGTTTTCCGCTTAAGGTTGTGATGTGGTAATATTACAAACAATGGGGTCAATTAAGGCTTAAAAAGGGGGTTAACAAAGGTAGATGCAAAGGGTAAGTCTATATGGGTTAAGTAAGCTTTAATCAAAGACGGCCTCAATCATTCTCAATGCATTCAAACATCAATCATTGGAAATAAAGAATTAAGCAAAACCAATATTACAATCATAGAAAATATGTATCACACAATGAACAAAATTAGTGGTTAAAAGGTGTAACCACTCATTAAAGCTCAAAAACTTACAAGGTATTTTGTTCTTTCCTCTTTTATGTTCCATAAAAATCATTCAAGCAAGTGTAAAAATAATTTTCCAAATCAATTCAATAGAATGCCCTTGAAAGAGCTGAAGATTGATGGTTTAGAGGTTATAAAAACTCTCGTTGTGAGTATAGTTACTAAACCAAGCAATCAACCTTTCTTACAAACGTGTTGGTTGTCACAAGTAACAAACCCCTTTAAAAATTGTTAACCGAGTATTCAAACCTCGGGTCGTCTTCTCAAGGAACTGCGAGGAAGTGTGTTCTTATTATTGGCTATAAAGGTCGTAATCGGGGTTTAGAAGGTGAGAAGCAAGTAATTTAAATGACGAGTGAATTAAATGGCAAGTAAATATAAATAATAACTGTAAAACAACTTTTGGCAAGATAAGGGAAATTAGAAGTCCAACTTAGTTACCCTTCTCAACAATAATGAAAGTTGTATCTTAACTCCACTTGGTCAACCTTTACCGGAGCAAAGGAAAGTTAATGGACTAATTAAATTGACCTTTGAATCCTAATTATTTCCTAAGAAAAGGTTGGGATTATTTAAGTTCAACTTAATTAGAAAGATAACGATTATCAATTATGTTGAGTTTAATAACTGTTGAGTTACTGAATTCTTAACCAAAACCAAAAGGGGAAAAAGTAAATTGCTGAAATAATAAAAGTGTCATTAGATGGGAAGCAATGGCAACTTAAATCAAGAGAACAATCATAAACTGAAAATACCTCAAATTATTATTAATTCAATTAGAAATCTGTAACATGGAATAATTCTTAGATCAATTTATAATAATAATCAATTCAAATGTTGGAATAAATAAATAGAAGTAATACTAAAAGAACATTAAACCTGGATCCAGAGTTACTCTTAAAACAAGAAGAAATCCTAAATCCTAAAAGAGAGAGAGAGAGAAGATCTCCCTCTCAACTAAATCTAAATCATTGAAAGGTGAAAATATGCGAGCTCCCTTTGAATGGAAGCATTCCCACACTTTATAACCTCTGGTCTATGCTGTCTGTACTTGGATCTGGGCCAAAAAGGGCTTCAGAATTCGCTGGGGGCGTATTCTGTAAATTCTGGTGCGTGGCCTCTGTCACACGTCTGTGTGGGTCACGCGGTCGCGTCATTTGGAGCTTTTCCTTGCCACGCGGTCGCGTCAGTCATGCGACCGCGTCATGTGTATTCTGCTTGAGGCGCGCGGTCGCGTCAGGTATGCGGCCGCGTCGCTGCTGATTCGTGCTTGGCACGCGATCGCGTCATCCATGCAATCGCGTGGATACCAGTTTCTTTAAAGCTCCGTTTTGGTTCCTCCTTCCATTCTAGTATGTTTCCTTTTTCCATCCTTTTAAGTCATTCTGCCTTTAGAAAATCTGAAACTACTCAACACACTAATCACGGCATCGAATGGAAATAAAGGTGATTAAAATGATTAATTTTTAAAGCTTAGAAAACATGTTTTCATTATATGACATAATAAGGAAGGGAAAGTAAAACTATGCAATTAATGTGAATAAGTAGGTGAAGAGTTGAATAAATCACTCTAATTAAGCATAAAAGAACTCATGAAATATGGGTTTATTAACTTCCCCACACTTAAACACTAGCATGTCCTCATGCTAAATCCAAGGTAAATAATTAAGGTTAAAGTGATGGAGTATTATGAAATGCAACCTATGCTAAATGCATCTACCTAAGGAGTCATGCAATTCTAATTCATCCACTCATATATAAAGTTTACATGTAGCTAAGTTAATTCACATTCTCAAGGGGTTATGTATATATATATATAGCCAACCCTTAAATAATAAAGTACTTTAGCAAATGAGATGGGAAAGAAAATATTGTACAAACTTGCAAAACAATTAGTAAATTTTGAGCACAGATATATGTTGATGAGTTATTGAACCCTCATTGGATTTTGTGTTTACTCTCTAGTCACTCAGTGTTTATTGGGTTTATTCACTCTATTTTTCTTTTTATTCTTAATTTCTACAACTTTGTTTTTCATCTAACCAATCAACAATTATAGAATATAGTCATACCAAAAAGTCCTGAGGTCTTAATTAAGGTTGTAATGTGGTCAAGGTAAAGGTAAGGATTTATGTATAGGGTCAAGTGAGCTAATAAGTGAATCCTTAATTAGACTAAGATCTCACCTAACATACATATTCAGCAAGATAAAACTTCTTTACCTATTTTCCCATAATTTCCCACTTATTGTTACATGCTCATGTTTCACTTTTTATCATTTTTTTATCCCATGTGCATTGTTTTTATTTTGCATTGGGGAATTTCTTTTGTATCCCCTTTTATTTAAATGCTGAAAAAATTAATTTTTTTTAATGCATATGATAATTGAATCATTTAGATTTTCTCATGAGCATGCTTCCCAAATTTTATTTTATTCCTTTTAACTTCTCTACCTTTTGTTTCTATCATCCATGTTCCCAAAAGGTTTCCCACATTTAACTCTATTTATAATTTTCTATCTTAAGCTAACCAAGGATTCACTTGGAATTTTATTTTGTTTTTCTGCTTAAGGCTAGTAATTTGGCTAAATAGAATAAAGGGATTTTGAAAGGCTCAAGGGGGCTAACAAGGGTAATGTAAAAGGTAGGCTAATTTGGGGTGAGTGAGCTAAAATCAAATGATGGCCTCAATCATTCTCTTGGTATGTATCTATTCTATATTCTATAATTGGACATATAGATTAAAGCAAAGTAAAGAACATCAGAATAAAAAGAAATGTGACACATAGAAATGAAATTATGGTTTGAATGCAACCATACAATTTAAGCTCAAGACTCACAGGCTGTGTGTTCTCTAACTCAAGCATCATATATCATTCATATATTATATGCAGGTTTAGTTAAAAATTCCCATTATTCTCTTGAAAAAATTATTTAGGGTAGCTTTTAAAGTTTTAATGTTCCTCCTTGATGAAATGTTGTCAACTAACATGTAATGCTATATATACAAGGTGTGGGTTGTTTTGATTCTGTTAAAGTTTCTAGTTTACTTCTTTTTTATATTTTTCTATTTAAACTATACTATCTTATGCTAAAAAGGGTAAACTATACTAATTAATCCACTAATAAATCCGAATTGCAAACTAAACTAAATAACTAAAATAAACTAAATGGCTAAAGTATGAACTAAAGATGCAAAATGCAGCACATAGAGTAAAATACACAAGTAGCAATGTATAAGTACTCAGAAAATAACAATAAAAGAAAAAGAGAAAAATACAGAAAAATATCCAAAATAAAAGAAAAAGTATGTAGTGGTTCACCAAAATAAATGCCAGAGATGGCGACCTCCCCACATTTAAAATGAAGCATCGTCCTCGATTGCTCAATCAAGCCTGGTGTGAAGGAGTGTCATCAATGGTAGGGATGGTAGCTGGGGTCTCCGTGGTGGTGGTGGGCTGTAGCCCAAAGCAAGGAAGTTCCTGCTGTGCGGGATGATCTTCTTGCAGTCCTCTGCTGGTGGTCTCTCATCGGCATTCTCCCAAGGCACATCAGCCTGACGGCCTAGCCGTGTAACCAGGTAAGGAAAGGGGAGGGCCCTGGCCATATAATGCCGGATAAAACGAGGTAAGTATATGTCCTTACCCTCCAGCACACACCAAAGGAGGGTGATCATGGTAGCCGGGATCTCCGTCTCGTGAGTACTTGGCATCACAAAATTGCTCAAGATCTGATGCCATAGTCGAGCCTCATCATTTAAGTACACTCTCTTGATCCCTCTAGGCATAGTGGTGTTCTGACCCATCTCCCAAGGAACAGCAGGGTCGAGAGCTATCCGTGCCTTTACGGCATCCCAGTCAAACTGCATCTGGCCCATGTCCTCCTCAGCCTGTGCAAAACCATCTGGCTGATCGGACTTGGCTGGGAGCTGAAGAATGGTCTCTATGGCTTCCTCTGTGACCAGAATTCGCTTTCCCCTCAGGTTCACTGCATCTAGGGTAGTAAGGTAGTAGTTGCAATAGAATTTCTGGACCCAAGATGCATTGACCTCTGTCAGTGGTCTCTCCAGAAAGTACCAGCCCCTTTGCTTGATTTGCTCAGTAGTGTACTGCTGGAGGGCTTCTGGAATCTTCAAGGTACGTTCCAGGTATAGATTTCTGGAGTTTGCAAAAGCCGGGTACTTCAGTTCACAGTACCGGTTTGTAAATTTTATAGGATCATTTGCAGGAAGCAGCTGGTTAGCTTTCTCCTGCGGTGTGAAGTTCTTCTCCCGTCATGAGGTATCGTGCATTAGAGAAATGATGGACTGGGAGGAATCTCCTCTCTTGCGCTTGCCAGTGGCCTTGCCTTTACCTTTCCTGTGTGAGGCAGACATCCTGAAAAACAGAAAATCAGGAATGGATAAAAAAATAGGAAAGCAAATAGGCAATTAAACAAAGGAAACTCAAAGCGGTAGGGGAGAAATAGAATAAGGAAAATGAGTAATTGAAATGTGATTGAATTTATGTTAAATGGAAAAAAATAAGCAATATGCCATGGTTAGAAAGTTAGAGGAAAGTGAAAATAATCAGAAAAGAGACCAAAAGGGTTGGTATGGTTAGGATTTGAAAAAGAAATTAGTAATTTAAAATCAGTGAGTTAGGAAGGTAAGTGGCATAGAAAAATTCCATGTAACAAGGATTCACAGGTAAGAATAGAAGTACTCATAATTGAACAAGCAGTTTATGAACCAGGAAATCAAAAAGGATGAGAAAGTCTGCCATAGCATGCATGTAAAGGTTTGGGTAAAGCAAAGGAAAACAGATTTCAGAAATGCCAAACCAAAACATGAATAATTTAAAAAAAAATTTGGGCAGCATTCCGGCTAAAATTGGATTGTCCCAGAAAATAAAAAGCAATTTAATCAGTTCATATGAATTAAAAAAAAATTCAAGCCGCATGTACATAGATATAAAATAAACATAAAAACTCAATGTAAACAGCAGCAACATACAAGAAAGCAGCATATGAATCATGATTATAGCAGCAACAGATTTGCACATAGGGTAAAACAGAAGTAAGAACAGTGCAAGTAAACAGACCTAGATCCACTAACCACAGCCTAAGCTACCTAACAACCTAAAAATCCACTACAACATGCAAGTCTAACTATCCTAATTATGAACATAAACGGAATAAAAAATACAGAAAAGTGACGAACAGATAAAAAAAATGGTTGCGTGTTGCGGAACCTGGTAAGTGGAAGGGGCGGAACAGGGAAGAAGGTGGCTGCGGCGGGTTCGGTGCAGTGGTGGTGCACGGCGACGCGGTGGTGGCGGCGGAGGGGGTTGGTGTCGGAGAAAGGGTTTAGGTGGTGGGTGGTGGTTAGAGGGAGAGGATAGGGGTGGGAGGTTGTGGTTGGGGTTGCTGGCTGAAGGGGTGGGGCGCGGTGGATGGCCGGCGATGGTGGGCGGTGGTGGCGGCGAGCAGCGGTGGAAAGGGAAGGAGAGAGGAAGAAGGAAGGAGAGAGTAGGGGAGGGGGTGGTACGGCGGCGGTGGCGGGTCGGCGGCGGCGTCTGGGGGATGGTGCGGTGGCGGCTGGAAGGTGGTGGGTGGTGGTTGGAGGGAGAGGAGGCAGAGAATGGGAAAAGGGTTGGGGGTGAGGGCTGCGCGACTGATAGGGTTCGCAGGCTGGGGGGATTATATTTTTGAATTCACGCGGCCGCGTGGGGCACGCGGTCGCGTGGTTGGGACGAGAATGGGAGTGACGCGATCGCGTGGGGTGCGCGATCGCATGCGAGGGGAAAAGAAGGGTGACGCGATCGCATGGGTCGCGCGATCGCGTCACTGGAAGTCGTGCTAAACGCATGACTCCAGCGCCGTTTTAGCGCAACTCTTTGTCTCCTTTTGGGGCGATGTGCAATCCATGCGACGCGATCGCGTCGCGTGGGATTGGTATTGGGTAAGTGACGCGATCGCATGGGGCATGCGATCGCGTGGGCCAATTTGTGCGAAACGCACAAGGGCCGCACGATTCCAGCCCAACTTTCTGTTCGTTGGATCCTTACGCCGACATATATCACGTGGCCGCGTGGGTCACGCGGTCGCATGGGTGGTGTTTTTCGCGATATGACGCGATCGCATGGGGCATGCTGTCGCGTCGTGCAACCACTTTTTTTTTATGCATGAAAAGTGCAGAATGCAATGACTATCATGGATGCTTATGCATGATTCCAGGTTTAATAAATTAAAATGAAAAAGGAAAAATTGAAAGCAATTAACAAGAAATAAATTGAAAAAGAAGCGACCATACCATGGTGGGTTGTCTCCCACCTAGCACTTTTAGTTAAAGTCCTTAAGTTGGACATTGGAAGAGTATCCTGTTATGGTGGCTTGTGTTTAAATTCGTCCAAAAATCTCCACCAGTGCTTGGAATGCCAATAGCCTCCGGGGTCCCAAACTAGGCATGTAAAGCTTCTGCGCAGCTTTAAACAGATATCCAGCCTCCCGGGATGACGAATGTCAGAACATAATCCATGATCCCAAGCTGTGTTTTTAGATCCGCCTCCGTTTTGATTTGTAAGTTTCCATTCGGGCGGGTTAAAGAGTAGAATCTCACCGTGGCGACCAAACATCCTCCGTGATCCATGCAATTGAGCACGATACCAATCTGTGTACTTCGAGGTGAAGTGTGGAACCTTATTGAACCTGGTGCACCAGCTCTGAATACGAGCCATTTCCCTTTTACTCTTAAAGCTGCAGAGAGCTCTAAGCTGGCCATCTGTTTCAAGCAAACCATATTCAAGTGAATAAGTAAAATTATAAGTTAAGGATTGTACCCACTTGAAGCTATTGGGTGGTAATGGCCTTGGGATAGGTGTTTTTGGTGGTTCTGCAAGTTCTGTTTCCTTGTGCTCTTCTGTGAATTCTTCCACTTCCTTGCAAAGATTTTCGATTGTATCTGTATTCTGGTCAAAGTCTTCTGCGTCTTCCTCATCACTTGAGTCATAGATTGGAGGTTGAGAGAAATCTACCTCCGCATCATCTTCATATTAACTTGGGGAAGATTCTTCGATCTCAGAGAATTCACTTGCGGACGCAAGTTCATCACTAGGAGCACTAGACTTGTGACTATTATCATCAAGGAAATTTGCTTCTTGGATTATTCCGTCTGATTCTTCGTAAACGACTTGCCTTGGAGATTGTATGGTATCCTCCTTAGCATCAACTGTAGTGTCTTGGACGGAGTTTTCCTCAATTCTGTATTCCCAAGGAAGTTCAGCATCGCCTAGATCTTCAACCAACTCTTCTTTTGGAACAATGACAACTTCTTCCACTTGTTCTAGTACGAATTCATTTTCTGTCTTGTCCACTGGAGTCTCTAGTATTTCTTTCATGCTACGCTCTTCATTGGGCTGTCCACATGAAGCTGTGGTTGATCCTTGTATATTTGAGCGCCTAGTGGCCCATTGAATTAGTGCTTGCTCCAGTTGTTGAATGGTTGTTTGAAATTTATTATTTCTTTCAGGCGATCCTTTGCTTCGCGGTTTGCCAAACTTGGACATGATACAAAGGAAAGTGGTGATGATTGGGAACGATTGGATTGGTATTGGGGTAAGGAAGGATCATATGATGGCGAATGATGAAGAGAAGCTTGTGAGTGTGGTGGTTCGAGGTTATGTTGAAAGGATGGTTCATATGCACGGGGTGGGGCTTGTTGGTAGTTACAAGGTTGTCGACCATGTCTTACAGTTGGGTATGCACGGTAGAATGGTCTTTGTTCAGGATATCTCGGAGGGTGTTGCCGCCAAAAGGGTTTATTAGATCCTCTTGGTTCCATCCATCCTTGATTGGTCTGACCTTGATGCACATTCCTGCTATAACTTCTATTTCCTTTAACAATATTAGAACCAAACTCAAAGCGAGAGGGGTGAGAGTTCATAGTAGCAAATAAAGAGAAAAAGGAAAAACAACAATAATTAAACAAGCAAAAAAAAAATATTTACAATAACCAATAATAAGGCACACGTTAGCAGTTCCCCGGCAACGGCGCCATTTTGAAAGAGCTGAAGATTGATGGTTTAGAGGTTATAAAAACTCTCATTGTGAGTATAGTTACTAAACCAAGCAGTCAACCTTTCTTACAAACGTGTTGGTTGTCACAAGTAACAAACCCCTTTAAAAATTTTTAACCGAGTATTCAAACCTCGGGTCGTCTTCTCAAGGAACTGCGAGGAAGTGTGTTCTTATTATTGGCTATAAAGGTTGTAATCGTGGTTTAGAAGGTGAGAAGCAAGTAATTTAAATGACGAGTGAATTAAATGGCAAGTAAAAATAAATAATAACTGTAAAACAACTTTTGGCAAGATAAGGGAAATTAGAAGTCCAACTTAGTTACCCTTCTCAACAATAATGAAAGTTGTATCTTAACTCCACTTGGTCAACCTTTACCGGAGCAAAGGAAAGTTAATGGACTAATTAAATTGACCTTTGAATCCTAATTATTTCCTAAGAAAAGGTTGGGATTATTTAAGTTCAACTTAATTAGAAAGATAACGATTATCAATTATGTTGAGTTTAATAACTGTTGAGTTACTGAATTCTTAACCAAAACCAAAAGGGGAAAAAGTAAATTGCTGAAATAATAAAAGTGTCATTAGATGGGAAGCAATGGCAACTTAAATCAAGAGAACAATCATAAACTGAAAATACCTCAAATTATTATTAATTCAATTAGAAATCTGTAACATGGAATAATTCTTAGATCAATTTATAATAATAATCAATTCAAATGTTGGAATAAATAAATAGAAGTAATACTAAAAGAACATTAAACCTGGATCCAGAGTTACTCTTAAAACAAGAAGAAATCCTAAATCCTAAAAGAGAGAGAGAGAGAAGATCTCCCTCTCAACTAAATCTAAATCATTGAAAGGTGAAAATATGCGAGCTCCCTTTGAATGGAAGCATTCCCACACTTTATAACCTCTGGTCTATGCTGTCTGTACTTGGATCTGGGCCAAAAAGGGCTTCAGAATTCGCTGGGGGCGTATTCTGTAATTTCTGGTGCGTGGCCTCTGTCACGCCTCCGCGTGGGTCACGCGGTCGCGTCATTTGGAGCTTTTCCTTGCCATGCGGTCGCGTCAGTCATGCGACCGCGTCATGTGTATTCTGCTTGAGGCGCGCGGTCGCGTCAGGTATGCGGCCGCGTCGCTGCTGATTCGTGCTTGGCACGCGATCGCGTCATCCATGCAATCGCGTGGATACCAGTTTCTTTAGAGCTCTGTTTTGCTTCCTCCTTCCATTCTAGTATGTTTCCTTTTTCCATCCTTTTAAGTCATTCTGCCTTTAGAAAATCTGAAACTACTCAACACACTAATCACGGTATCGAATGGAAATAAAGGTAATTAAAATGATTAATTTTTAAAGCTTAGAAAACATGTTTTTCATTATATGACATAATAAGGAAGGAAAAGTAAAACTATGCAATTAATGTGAATAAGTAGGTGAAGATTTGAATAAATCACTCTAATTAAGCACAAAAGAACTCATGAAATATGGGTTTATCAGCCCTATAACAAAATTCTTGAAAAATTTTTGTTATTTTTCACCAAAATTTATTTCCTATATGTATGTATGATGTGATGGATGCAAATTTCAAAATTTCCTAGTTCCTTAACTAATTTTCAACAAGCAAAAATTAACATGAACAATTAAGATCAAAATTGAACTAGGTATATGCTTTTAACATCACCCATTCACAACCAATATCTATACTATATACCAAGCAAGACAAGCTCAAAACATATATATATATATATACCAAAATAAAAATGCAATACTAAGGGTAACTAGAAGCAAACTAATATATATACAACTTTAAACTCAAGTGGCATGCCTATTGTGATTCTCCCTTCTTCCTCTCTGAAAACTTGAACTAGCGTGGCACGCCTAGAACTGGCGTGCCACACCCCCAGCAAGCCTTCCTTCTTCTCTTTTGGACAGCATAACTGGCGTGCCACGCCCAGCAGTAGCGTGCCACGCCCTTGTTGAATTCTTCATCTTTCTTCTCTGGCCAAATGAACTGGCGTGCCACGCCTTGGGCAGGTGTGCCACGCCTTCAATGGGATCATTAATCTCTTTTCTAGAAGGTTGAACTGGCGTGCCACGCCCAGGTCTAGCATGCCACGCCCTTGATAAAGCATGAGTATTCCCCTCCGGCCCAGTGAGTTGGCGTGCCACGCCCAGAATTCAAGTGGCACGCCCCTGATGCGAGCAAAGCTGGCGTGCCACGATCAGTCTCAAGTGGCACGCCCATAGTGGTGATGAGGGTTCATGAGTTTGGCGTGCCACGCCTCTAGTACCAAGTGGCATACCCATAATGGTGCTTCCTCTATTCTCCTCTGCTCAGCTATATTGGCATGCCACGCCTTCGAGCTCAAGTGGCACGCCCATTGTATATGATAGGGTTGGCGTGCCACACCCAGCTTGGTGTGCCACGCCCTTTGTGAATCTTCAGGGATCTTTCTCTGGTCAGAGTGCCTGGCGTGCCACGCCTAGCAATCACGTGGCACGCCCATAGTAGACCTTGGAGTTCCTTCTCTGGAAAATATAACTGGCGTGCCACGCCTGGCCTTGGCGTGCCATGCCCATTGTAATTCCTCAGAGCCTCCTTTCTGGACAAGATAGTTGGCGTGCCATGCCTATTAATCCTTCATAGGTTCTCCTCTGGAAGATGCAACTGGCGAGCCACACCCTACTCTGGTGCACCATGCCCATAGAAGCTCCTTCATTTTGCTCCCTAGAGTTGATAGCTGGCGTTCCACGCCCAGTCAATTTACTGGTGTTTGCACCAAGTGGCACGCCCAGTACACACGCCCAGCTCCTTTTTCTTGCTTTCTTCCTCTTTTGATGCTACTTTCACCTGAAATTCAAATAAGATCCCTTTTAAAGTAATGTACCATAAAATTCATCATTTAGTTCAAGTAATTGCATCAATTGAATGAGAAATTGCTACTTCTATGGCCCTTTTGGTTAAGAGAAAGTGGTAGATGATGCAAGTCATCATGTAACATACAATGTGTTGCAATTGAAAGTTTGCATCCCATTGACACTTCAAACTAGTCAGGAAATAGCTTCCTGTGCTCTTCATTGTACACCTGAGGCTTCACACCATCCTCGATTCCAAGCTTCCAATGATACCCAACTCTAACTTTCTTCATATGAGCCTCATAGTGCAGATCCTATATTAGTTATTTGTGCAAAAATGCAATATAAGTACAGCTTCTCCTTGGCCGATGTTTGGCTACACAACAAAAGGGTGGGCATGAGTTGGATTTTTAAAAATCCAAACTACATCCACTTTAAAACCAGCTTTGTGGTTTATAAAACTAGAACCAGATTAAAAAAGGAAACCGACTTTAAACCGTTTTGGAAAAATAAAAATAGATTTTATACCGATTTTAATATTTAAATCTGGTTTTACATTCAAACCGGTTTTGAATTTGAATTTTTTGTAAATCCAGTTTTAAAATCAGATTGGTAACCCAAAAACCAGATTTTATAACTAAAAATCCACTTTTAAAACTAGTTTTTAGAAATCCAATTTTCAAACTAGATTTTATAACCTTAAAACCAGAATTTTTAAACTAAAATTCCAATTTTAAAACCAATTTTAAGAAATCTAATTTTCAAACCATATTTTTAACCTCAAACCCAGATTTTTTAAACTAAAATCCAGTTTTAAAATCAGTTTTTTGGAAATCCAATTTTCAAATCATATTTTTTTAAGAGTAAAATTAATACTAAAGTCTTGTTTAAACTAACAGTAGTAGACATGTCTGCTGCTTCAATATTACATCTATCAGTCATCTTGCTCTCCATGTAAAGCAAGGTATATAACTAAAAATTTGATGCCAAACATATTAAAATTAACACAAACTTGACAAAATTATCCAATAAGATAAATTGGGTAGCAATCAATTTATGTGACAGAATTCTGCCCAGATTAAAATGTGCTGTTATCTAATTCGGATAATCGTGTAATGAAATTGTCCAAAGTTAAAAGAAAACTTAATAAAAACAAAAATGAAAATGACACCAAATAGGCCTCAGATTCCACAATTTACTCTCATTCAATAATTTGATACAATAAATTTACAAGCAAAGACAACGTGTAATCCAATTATTAGCAAGCACAACTAACAAAGAAATAAAACCATGGAATTTCTTGTGCTATAGGAATCACATTCATTAAACAGTTGGCGTCAAATAAATGCTTCAAACCCAAAGATCATAAGGAGCAACGATCATGGGAATCAATGGAGGATCTATATTTACAAATAAGATTCTTGTCGATAGCAGCAAGATTTACTTTGATAACTTTTCAAAATTTTTAGGAACTATATTTACAAATAATAATAGGAGAGTTATCATTCAAATACAATAAAGTTAGATCATATGTGTAACACCCTAATATTCAAATCTTTATGCTCGAGTCATAAGTCAATGATAATAAGGTGTTATGACTCTCAAGGTGGATTTTTAATATGTAAATATAAGTATAATTAAAAGGAGTATTAATGGAGAAGCCTGAAAAGAGTGAAAATAAAATCGCAAAGTCGTAACACTCACGTATCGACAATAAAACGGAGATAAAGCGTGAAGTGAGACAATGTAAAGATAATGCCATCGAGAAAAATGAGATAAAACAAAATATAGATATATACCATAAATAATTAACCACTAGTCACTACCCGCGAAGTTTAAGCTGGCTAGGGTGCAGGATAAAAGCAGTTTGACAACAATATCTCCTAATCTCTCCCAAAAGATACATAAGGGCCTCTATAGGAAAGTTTTGAAAAGGATTAAATACATATAATAAGTTCTTTAAAAATAAAAGCGGAGAGAATCTAAGCAAAATGTAAATAAGAGATCTTAAAGGTCTTCGCTGTCTTTTAGACAAACCACAGCTCACTGCTGAGCACCTGGACCTGCATCTGAAAAACAAGAGATATATACGAAATGAGAACCCCGACCTATGGGTTCCCAGTACGATAAAAGTGCCAAATAAATAGAATGCATTGCAATAAAAACTCACTAAACATCCTAAACTTCCTTCATTCATTTAATCATCCTAGGTTCTCATTAATCCATGAATTAAGCAAACGTTCTAGGTGATACTAAGTCTAGACAACTCCTTATCTTTCCCTTCTTCCCAAACCTCTTATCACTCAATTCCAAACCAAACCATAGCCAGTAAATTTGAACTCGACGTTTAAATATCATTTATCTCATTTACTACCTGGAACAAGTGAAATCACTTCACTACGTCTACCTAGGAATCTCAAATTATCTCATTTAGTAATCATCATCATCAATCAATCATATCACAAAATCATCTCAACAAGAACAGCCTTCAGCGTCAACCGACACTAGCATGAGGGACCTTTCAGTTGTACAAACACAAACAATACAGACAAGTCATATACAATTAAGGTACAAGTAGAACAAGTAGCATATAATCAGGTAACATAGCATATATGATGTAGCAATCCAAAACAAATAGGCAAACCCAAGCAAATCAAATATATGCAAATGATATATGCCTGCCCTATGGCTGATGATATCATCTGTCGGTTATATAGCCAACCCGACATGTCTTGGTAGCTAACCATTGGATAGTCCCTGCGAGTGTGTATCCCCAAGCTCAAAATCATAACATTCAAATAAAAATATCCATGGGGGAGAGCTCATCCGGAAAGGTCTAAGTGTCCGGCTACAATTACGACGCAGAGTCAACAGAATCTCGGATCTCAATCTGGAGCAAGTGGAGCCGACTCACTGCATCTACCCAAGGAAGTCCGAAACTCAGGTAATTTCACAAATCTTAAATCAATCTCGATTGGGAGCAAGTGGGGGCTAACCACTGCATCTACCCCAGGAGTCTCAAACTAAACCCGGAGCAAGTGAAACAACACCCCTGCATCTACCCAGGCAGGTATAACAAACCACGTTCAAGAGCAAGTGGAATCACTCCACTGCATCTACCTAGGCAAGTGTATCACAATCAGAATCATATTCAATATTATTTTCAGAATCATAATCACTCTCATCATCAATCTCGTCTTAGTTCATACTCAACCCCAATTTAACTCATTCATCAGTATACTTACTCGTAATCGATCTTCGCCATCTCTCAATTTATAACCCTTCTCATTATACTTAATTATAATAAATTCATCATCATCTCTCATTATCAAAAATCATTCTCATTATACTTAATCAATCATTCATTCTCAATTCCCTAACTCAACTCATAAAATTCTCATCCTTAACTTTTCTACCCTCTAATTCACCGGCTCTAGAATAGTATCAAAGTTTATAAAAGTTTAGGAGGCCAAGAAAATGGTTAAAATACATAAAAATACACTTTTAAAAAATATGTGAATCTCGTGTACACATTCAGGTAGCTCGCGTACGCACGTAAGAAAAATTAGGGGTGTCGCGTACGCGAGATTGGGTCGCGTATGCGAGTGGTGAAGATAGCAATGTTTGCTCGCATCGCATACGCGAGACTTTGATTTCGGCACTCCCACGTATGCGTGCCTCCAATCGCGTACGCGAGGTAATTGGACAGAGCCCAGTACATGCGTCACGTGGCATCCTTGCGTACGCGATATTTGCAGAAAGGGCAAAAAGATGTTAAGTGCAAAAAGTCATTTTTGACCCCAATTTTTATAGCTTCATAACGTTGGAAAGATCGTTGAATGAACTTTCATAAAAATCTAGTTTTGAAGAATTTCCAACTCCGAGGACCGAGTTATGAACCGCCGAAGTTGGACAAAAATCAGTTTTTACCTAAAAATAGAAATCACCAATTTTTCCAAGGTTCACAAGCCAAATTCATTTTCATCTACCAGATTGACCCTAAACCAACCAAATTCACCAATTTACACTCAACCAAGTTCAAACCCATCTCATCTACACAATTCAATCCAATTTCATCACATTCCACTCCTAAATTCCTAAATTCTTATTATTCAACAATCTTTCCATTTATTCACACATTCAATATTCAATATCTATTCAATCTCATATGACATCACATAATACACACATCACTTACCTTCCTTACCTCTTTCTGGCCTCTGGCCCAAGATTCACGGCCTCTGGCCCAATTCATCAATTCAACACATGTGTATATACATAATTCAACACATACTATCATCATCAAATCCTCAAATTTCACAACACCCAAATATGCAAAATCACACAATACTTAGCCAAATCATTATCCTCTACAACATGTCATCTATACACATCAACTCCAACCAAATACACAATTCAAACTTAATCCTAGGGGCATTTAACCTAGTAATTCTCATCACATCACATGGTACTTAAATGAAACTTAAACCGTACTTTTTGGTGTAAGACCCCATATTTTAAAGATTTAATAATAAATTATTTATGATTTATTTTATTTATTTGAGAGCATATTTTCAGAAATTTTTGTATTAATTAAGTACTTTCTTATTATTGATTTAAAGCTTTAGTGATTTAAAAACAACGAGGATTTTATATGCGCTAATTTGAATAATTAGATTTTGAACATTATTTTATAATTTTAAAAGAAAATTAATTTGATTAACTCTAATTATTGAATTTGAGTCTTTATTTGAAAAATAAATTATAAGTTGATAATTAAATAGTATTTTCATAGATATTATTATTTGATTAAATTTGATTTCAAATTATTACTCTATTACCTTCAATTTTACTAAAATTACTAAATTATCTAAAATTCTCAATTTCAAATACAAAACCCTAAATTCCCAATTCCAAACCCTAATTTCACTAACCCTAATAATCCCTTCTACCCAACCCACACACACGTAACCCCCTCCCTTCACACTCGTTCACCCCCCAATTAGCCACGTTACCCACTCCTCACCGCTATTCACTCACCATCACCATTTCCTTTTTCCTTTTATCCCACCCACACCCTCGCAACAAAAGAAAGAAAGAAATCAGAAAGGGAAAGAATGGAAACAGGGGGGGCTTGAGGGGAAAACAGAGATCAGAGGGAGAGTGTGACGGAACAGAGGAAGGAGGATCGCTGGGCTGTGCTGCTCCCTGCGCCGGTTGTCATCGCTGCCGCGAGAGCTAGAGAAGGAGAGAAGTAAAACCGCGAAGAGAGAGAGATCGACGGAGACGTTCACGCTGTTCGTCCTCGTTACTGCCATGCGTTGCCGCCGCCGCCGTTAGTTCAGCTGCCGTCGAGCTCGCATCAACCGTCGCCATGGAAACTGCCACCATCATCTCCAAAGCCGCATCATCGATTAGGTTAGGGAGAGGGAGAATCGCGAGCAACCAGAGGAGGAGAAGAACGCGTGGTGGAGGAGAAAGCCATCTTCCCCGTTGCTGCTATAGTCGTCCGTACTACTGCCGCTGAAGGAAGGCCGTTCAGTCACCCTCATCAAGTTGCATGTGGCTGTTAGAGCTCCTTGTCTCTGCTCTGATCGTCGGAAGTCACCGACGAAGTTTTGGTCGCCCCATTCCACTATTCTTTTGAATTCCGTAAGTTGCACTCATTCCAAAAACCCTCACTGGTACCATTCTTTTTCATGGTTGTTGAGAACCTTGAGATATTAATGTATTAGGGTTGTGTAAATGCCGCTGCAAATTGTTCGATGATATTGCTATTGTGGAGAGTTGTTGGTGAGGCTAATGCCACTGCTGTTGCTAATCCGGTTTGAGGCTGTTGCTACTGCTGCGAGTTAGAACGAAGTTGGAGTCACGCCTAACCTTGTGGGTTTCGACTAACTAAGGTAGGGGATTTGTTTTAAAAGTAAAGGTTTTAACTTATGAATGCTACTAAAATTAAATGAGTAACTGCAAATGGTTTATGGTTGCTTTGTGTGAATAATTGACGGAATTGAGGTGAATTATAACTGTAGTTGGTGCTTGATTTGATGATTGTGTGTACTGAATGTTGTAAGGGATAGAATAAATGGTGTTATTTTTGTTGCTGAGCTTGCTGGTGTGAATTGATGAGTTATTATGTGTTTGAATGATGATGATATGGAAAATTATGCTTGGCATAGTGTAGAAAAGAAAAGGGTTTGATGATGCTTAAGTACCTGACATCGTGTGAATTATTGATTATGGGTTCTTGGGCTGTGTTGGAAATGAAGACAATTTTGAATAACTGGAAAGAGGTTAAACGTGTGATTTTGGAAGGGTTATAAGTTCAAATGTGGTTTTTGATAAGTAAGGTTGTTGAAAATGCTTAAGGCAGAATTTCTGCATACATGACAGTAGAAAGAATCAATTTCTGGGAGTAGCCCAGGTCATATATTTGAATGAAACTATTTTTGCATGAAACTTTAATGTGTTTTGAGAATCTCATAAAAAATTCAGAATTTATTGATGAGTGGTTTGGGAGAAATGAATTTTTGAAGATTGATGGTTTTTGCAGAAAATTCTGTTTCTATACTGCAGAAGCACCAACTTCCAACTCCCTTAACTTTCAATTCTGGTAAGTATTTGAGCTGAAACCAATGGCATTTTCAATCTTCCTGTGTCCACAGTCTTCATTTTAAATTTCATGTCAATACCCTACTTAACCAAGTTGATATGTTGAAAAGAGTATGGGTAGCTCACTGGATTTTGGAAACTGAATTCTAAAAGGCATGGCTGTGTTTCTCACTTCATAACTTTTTCATATGACATGATATTAATCTGGAATTTGATTCAATGAAAAGCTAAAAGAGTCTTGTTTGAGGTCGTGAGTTTTGAAAGGCAATGGGTGAAAATTGAATTTTTAAGGAATTTATCAAACTTACTACTTCCTGCTGTTTTTCTGCTTTTTCTTAGAAAATAATAACAGAATTTTAAGAGAGATGGTACAAGTTTTAATTGTACCCAAATTACCTCAACACCAAGTTTTGCTTTTAAACCAGTAGTACTATAACAACTAGGAAGAGTTTAAAGTTAATTGGTGATGCGGAGGTATGTATAGTTAAGCGGGGATGCGGAGGTACGTTTAATAATATGGTGATGTGGAGGCATGAGTATGTAATTGGTGATGTGGAGGTATAATGAAATGAAAGAAAATGAAAAGTCATGAATGAAGTAAATAAATGAGAATTGTATGTTAAACGGGCCCTGCGCCAAACTGCTAATGCGAAATTGTCCGCCTAACGGATAGCTTGAGATTGCTAATGCGGGAATGTTTGCCTAATTGATAGCACTGTTTCTTACTGTGATACACATTATTATGATGAGGCCTAATTGACACGGGTAACCATGAAGCCAAGGTGTCTAATTGACACAGTAGAGAAACCATATTCGGGGTTCGCTCCGAGTAACGTCGGGTTGCGGGTATATAACCGACGCATGAGCTCATGGCCTGCGCTAGGAACATGCATGCATCATCTTGTTTGCGCATTTACATTTGATTGTGTTTGCTTTATGTTATTTATTTGTGTTTGTGCTGTTGTTTTGGTGATGTGCTTACGTGCTTTATGGATATTTTACTTGTGTTGTGGTCTTTATAAAGTAATTAGGAATGATCTTTATGGATAAGGAATTGTTAATGTGATTGGAATTTTTTTTAATTAACGTGAATTAAAGGAAGGAACTTAAAACTATTTTAAGTGAAATTGTTTTTATGATATGAATTAGCTATTTGTATTTACTCTGTTTAGTGCGGCATTCATATTCCCTACTGAGAACTAGTGGTTTGTTCTCACCCAAAATCTTTCACCCTTTCAGTGACAGGTTCAGAGACTCAGTTTGAAGCCGCGGGCGATTAGGAGTTTTATTTAAGTTAAGTTTATGTGTTGAGTTGCTTTTATAGAATTCCCTCGCCCTTGTTATTTTTTATTTTATTTTATACAGAGGGATAAGAGTTGTAACCGAGTTTCTTTTATATTCTTTTGTAAGATATTTATTATTATTAATAACTATGTGACTAGTATTTCTTGGAGATCTTTGATATATGATTTTAAGTAATAAAAACAAAAGTTTTCGGCTTTTTTCTAAAAATTGAAACGCGAAATCGAACTAAAGGCTCAATATTAAATAGTAAATAAGGAAAACAGGTCAGTAACGCCTAGTTTTGGTACGATCATGACGTGCTAAAAGTTAGGGTATTACATTTGGAGCCAAAACAATTGAGCTTCTTCTTGAAAGTCTCCACAACCCTTAGCTCCAAGCCTCACCAAAGCTCTACTAGCAATATCAATCTCCCAATTGTGCACCAAAATCACCCAATACTCTAACAACAAAATTTCACACTTATAATAATCAACCTAGGGTTCATAAAATTGATAAATCACTAGGGTTTGAAAATTTCTTACCTTAACCCATGGAATTGGTTGGTGAAACCCATCAATAGCTCATACTAAAGCACCCCTAAACAACTAAAATCACAAGATTTCCTCAAGATCCAAACCAAATTCAAAATACAAGAGAAAAAATGAAACTAGGCAGAGGTCATTGAGAAACTCACCATAATACCTAGATAGAATCGAAGAGGGTGAAGAGAGCGACGCGTGGCTGCAAACAGCTCGTCGATTGGAGCTCCATAGAGAAAGTTATGGTGATTTAAAGATCAAAGAGGGTTAGGGTTTTGGTTCCCTTCTTTTCCCTTCTCTCCCACTGTTGAACACATAAAATGGGTGGTTTGTGGCCACTGAATGGCCTTAATAAGGCCATATATGTTGGGCCTTGCGCCCACTTCGGCCCAGTTCACTTGGTTTAGCCCGTTGGCCCAATTTTGGGCCAAAACCTTTAATATTAGAGTTTTAAATCATATTTTAAATATTTATATCTTTCCAAATTATAAATTCTTATTTCTTAACCTTGTTCACTTCAAGTTAATTTTCTCAGCCACAATACCAGACAGATCTCAGTCGGTACTGCCGATCAAATTTCCAGTGCGCAGTTTTACGTAGAAAACTATATTTTTTCCGACTCAGAAAAATCCACTGAGTCCAAATATTATATTTAAATTATCAAATTCCGATTGCTAAATTTTCTAACCATGTTCGCTCATATTTAATTTATTATTTAATTAATTACAGTTTGACCGGGTTTGACAATATGTGTATAGAATATCATATACTATAAGTCTATAACTATAGCAAAGTAAATAAATTAGATGATCATTTATAAAATAATACCAATCTAGAACACTTAGTAACATACCATTATAGCAACATATATATCTCCCCAGTTACTTGTTTCAAGAACTATATGTGTTACCAGTTTATCAATTCTCACTAATTTCACAATGCTAATCAGTTAAGCATTATTGAACCATTCATAAAGTTTCTTGATTCATAAACTAATATCACAGATATAAATAAAAACTCTCTATACCCTTAGATCGGCATAACCCATAAAGGAAATTCAAAGAACAGAAGACGACAGCATAGAGAACAGAGAAGAACCATGAGGAAAGGCAAGGGTACCCAGTGAACAGACAAAAACAGAGCTGGTTACGACGGCGAAAGGCAGACAGCAGAACAAAGGCAGCAGAACAGAGCGGCAGTGCGACGACGATCCAAACAGGCGACAGCTACGACCAGAGACGCCACGCGCTTATGGTGGCAGAAGAAGACACGAAGCTGCAGTGCCAGCAGCGTGCTCGTGTGCCAGCTGTGGTAGAGATAATAAGCGCCGACAGCTGAGTTTAGTGATGAGAGGAGTCAAAAGATGAGATGACCAAGAGGGAAGACTCGGACAGGTTCTGTGATGACGGATTAGGATTTTCTAATTTTGGATCCTAAAGTCACCAATCAAGTTCACATGAGGATAAAGGGTGGAGCAAGAAGATGAGTTTGTAGGTGCCGAGTGAACTGGCTGAGCAATAATTGGAGTCTCAAGGGATTTAGGGTTTGTCTTGAAGTGGGTGGTACATTTTGGGAGTCGAAATAATGTGAGACTTGAGAGTAACGAGGAGAGACGGAATAAGTTTGAAATGGTGGAGATATTTCGTCTTAGCCTCATCTTTTGTTGTAAGTAGCAAATCTTTCTCATGGAAGATGATTTTCGCGATGATGAATATCCCTGAAACTTAGTTTTTTTTTATGTTCAGTCCCCAAACGTAAAAGGGAACTAGAGAAGAGAGGGAATTGGACTTTGATAGTGGATTCTTGCGGGAAAATTCCTTCTTTGGCGCTCTGGAGGGAACTAAAATAATACCAGACATTTAAAGAAAATATTCGCCCCTCCCCCGGTACTAATCGCTAATCCATATCCTCTTGAACACACATATCAAATTCAGACGCAATCAACATTTAATTTTTATATTCAATCGCATCATTCTAAGTATAAAATCGTTGCATATTTCATGTATTAATAATAATAAAGTCTAATAAGCCTTCCTTCAATCATGAGGTTGCAACGTTTCATCTTTCTGTTTTATATTTTTAGTTAAATTAATAAAAATAAAACAATACTACCAATTAAAAATGGCAGAAACAGAAACAAATAAATTAAAATGGTTTTAATATAAAGTCTTACTAAAATCAAATAACAAACACTATCCAAATATGAAATTCAAAAAGTTTTAACTTAGACAAATTAATAAACCTCATAAAAGGAAGATAACAAATGTATTCATTTCTATCTATTTTTGGGTGAACAATTTCTTTGCAGCATCAATGGTGTTTTTTTTGGTTTTATTGTAATTACTCAACACCAAATCTAATGCCAATCGCATGCATGCAGTATCATCCACTGGCTGCATGTAGCAAAATTAATAAATTAGTGAAGAGTTTATTTAATAAGGATACAATGTAAGAAAATTTAATTAGTTATGTACGAACTTGTATGATAAAGGAATTTATGGCCTCAGCATACAGTTGCCATCTAGCAACCCACATCCCAAAATCACACCTAATTGATACGTATTAAATATCAGCTTCACTTTTTAGTAAAAAGTTATTTGAATTTGTTTAAATTCACACAGTAACTTGTCTTAAGAGTTTTCTTATTGTGGAAGATTATGTGGATAGTAAATCTGAAATTCACCGAGTTGGTATGCAACTTCATCCATATCTGACTTACCCTCTAATCTCTCATCAAGCAATTGTTCATGAATCATCCAGTCAATAAAATTTGCCTATGTTGACAGAAAATATAATTGTAAGTAATTATTGGTATGAATTAAGTATAAGTTATGGGGACCAAAGTAAGAAGGAAGCATGTATAACTCACTAGTTGTCGAATCTATCACTCCTTTCGGATTTTCTTGATCTTTGTTGCATCGGATCTACACATATCAACTTCCTCTTCTTCACCTCGACACATAATAAGTACTAGTGTTTATAGTTATCCCAAATTGGTATATAAATCTAAAAATTTCAACAAAACAAGGTATAAGAAAATATCATGGCAAATCATAGAAAATGAGTAGGTTTCAAATTAAAAACTAATACATTAGCTACCTTTGACAACCTGCTAACATAAGACAAATATGCTGAATAATCCATTGCCGCATTTAATGGTGTGTAGCAAAACGAAAGTGCTTGTTCCTAAAAAGTTTAACAATCAAGATAAATTGTGATTAAAATTGTTTGTTTTACTATACTATACAGTAAATATTGACTTCATATGACTTACAGACTCTAGGCGGAAGAAACCATGTCTTTGGACCTCTGGAACCAGTTTTTTCCTCATGTGTCATTGTGCATGCAACTATGGTTAATATCTACTAAGAGAAAAAATAACAAATAAAATTAGCATCCGAGGTTTAAATATTAAAAAAATTAAAGTGCAATTTACAGTTTTACATTAGAATCTATCTATCGCATAGGCTTAAGTGCGTCGAATGCTCTTCTACAACCATCTACACCTTCGTGTACTACTATTTCCTCACTATTGTAAAAAAATATATTAAATAATCTTAACACGTGATGTTATAAAATCACAAATAATTTTGGCATCAATATGTATATTAACAAGATACTTACTCGGGGAAGTCATCAGCGTTATATAAATATATAGCTACCATCGCTCCTTCTTCATTAATGAGCATTTATTTGGGAATTTCAAAAGTCAACTGAAATATAAATAAATATGAAATCATGGCCAAATTATTCATGCTAAACGAAATCCTAGTTAAATAAATCTTACTTACTGGTATTGTCAGTGAATGCAACCTTTTAACTTTGTATTTGGTGACATCCAACTCAAACTGTTTTCCGTCATGCTTGGTTGCCTGCATATTAAATGTATACATTACAGTTCTTTATTTTGCGAATTTTCAGTTTTATTTATCACAATTTTTTATTATTCATATGTTACTATATTGACTTCCTATTAACCATGAAATTCGCAGTTGGCAAAGTTTAAAAAATACATAAACAGAGATGACTAAAATGTATTACTTACTTTATTGTCATTTGCTTCTTCACCTCCAGCAGTAGACATTACCTGTTTGAAGGAGAAGTTAATGTTTGGGCCAAATTCTGAAACTCTTGTCGTATCGTCGTTTGGATCTCTTGTTTCACATTCAAAATCTTTGAATCCATGTATTCAGTTAAACACTGATACATAGGATCTGAGAGTAAATTGAAATGTTGACTGCTGACAAATAAATTGTCGAATGAGGTTTGCGTATTCTCCTTGAAAAGAGTTTGGCTGCACAAGTGCGAAATTAAATTACAGTTAATAGTTTCTTTTGTTTTAAACTGTCATACTGGTCTCTTCTTGTGAAAAAAAAAATAATTTTTACCATAAAAAGAATCTATTTAATTATTAATTAATTAACATAGTCCTAACATATAAAAAATAAAACTAATAAAAGGACTATAAAAAAATTTGTAAGACAGTTGACTTTTATCATTGTAAAATTTTATATTTGTTAATTTTAAATATTTATTCATACTTAAATAATTATTTTATGAATAAAAAAAATTATTACAGTACAAATTTTAACCAATATTTAATTATACATTCCTGACATTAATTATACTTTTAAGTAGGGTTTATGAATTTACATTTTTATTTTCTTTTATATAGTCATTAATTTTACTAATGTAATTGTACACAAATGATGTATTGTATGGAGTTTGCATACAATAATAGTTACCATGCGAGCATCGGAATGGCTCCGTATGAGGCATTGTATGGGAGGAAATGTCAATCTCCGCTATGTTGGTATGAAGCTAGAGAGAAAGGCTTGTTGGGGCCGGAGATGATAGCTGAGACCACTGAACAAGTGAAGAAAATCCGAGATAGGATGCTTACAGCGCAGAGTCGCCAAAAGAGTTACGCCGATCAGAGGCGGAAGCCCTTGGAATTTGAGGAAGGAGATCATGTTTTCCTTAAGGTTACTCCGACCACAGGAATAGGTAGAGCGATTAAAGCGAAGAAGTTGAATCCTCGATACATTAGTCCATTTCAGATCCTGGAGAGGATTGGACCGGTGGCATATCGGATGGCTCTACCACCTCATCTTTCGAACCTGCACGACGTGTTTCACGTGTCGCAGCTTCGGAAGTACACCCCTGATGCTAGCCATGTGTTAGAAACTGAATCAGTTCAGTTAAGAGAAGATTTGACGCTTCCAGTGGCTCCAGTTAGAATTGACGATACTAGTATCAAACGATTGCGTGGAAAAGAGGTTTCGTTAGTCAAAGTGGCTTGGAGTCGAGGCGGTGTTGAAGAACACACTTGGGAACTTGAGTCGGAGATACGAACGGATTACCCGCACTTATTCTCAGGTAATTGAATTTGAATTTTGTGGGCAAAATTCCCAATTAGGTGGGTAGAATGTAAGACCCGGTTAATTAATGGCTAATTAACCCATAAATGAGAATTTATTCTAGAAAGCCAAAAATATTGTTTTTATGGCTAAATGTGATAGAGGAAATTGAGACGAGAATTTCGGTACCAATTTTATAGAAATCGGACCAAGATTGGACCGAACGGGCCAAACCGGACCAACCGGACCCAAAGTGGGCCCTTGGCCCAACATAACTAAACCAAAACCCTAGTTTTCAGCACTCTCTCTCCTCACACAACACCAAAACACGCTGAAAATTGAGATGGAAGGGGGAAGAACACTCTCTCAACTTCCTTCTCTCACTTGATCTTCAAACCACCATAACTTTTGATCTAGAGCTCCGATTGCCGCTCCGTTTGCGGCCACGCGTTCACCGAGGAGAGCTCTACAAAACCCATACAATCAATCTTGAGGTAAGCCACGTTTTACTGTTCGAAATTCCAGCCCTTGATTTCGAGTTTCATGAGCAAAAATGTTGAGATTTTGGGTTCTTTGATGTTATAGGACCCAACTCTCTTGAAGGAGAAGGTTAATCTTGTCTCCTTGGACCTTGGGTGTGGTAAGATTCTCAACCCTAGTATAATTTGTTGTTCTATGATGTTTGGGTATTGAGATGTTGTGTATGGGTATGATGATTGTGGCTTAGGTTGTGTATATGTGAATATTGGAGCTTGATTGGTGATTTTGGAAAGCTTGGAAGAGGGTTTTGTGTGATAATATCTGTTCTTGGAGGTGTTGATACCTTGAGAGCTTGTGGACAAGTGGTTTGGAAGTGCTCCGGTTGAGCTTGGGGAATCGGCTAAGGTATGGTTTTAGTTTCCCGTATCTAATATGTAATGTGGTAGGAAATACTTAGGCTAGAGGCCCTAAGATAGGCATTGAATTGTTGGTGTTGTTGAATGGTTGAAATATATGATGTGTTCATATATGTGATTATGAATATTGATGCCTTGATTGTGTGAAATATGAGAAATGCATGTTGTGATATATGCTTGATGGATGATTGAGGTTGAATTGATGGGTGGTACCATGTTGATGGTGAGTATGATGTTGATTATGTATAATGATGGTTAATTGGAAATGGTATTATTAGAAATTGGGATGAGGAAGGATGTATGACATGATATTGTGTTTGTCCTTTAGCCATTTGATTGAGAAGTGTTAAAATGGTTGGATGTGGTTTTGGAAACCTTGGTAAAGTGTCAATGTGTGAGTTGAGGATGGCTTGTTGTTGATTTTGGTACATTTTGAATGATTTCAAAGAGAAGGATTGAAATTGGCATGTTTGATTGATTTTGAAAAGAGTTGAAAGTGGCTTGTTTTGAAAATGGCACCTTGTGGTTTTGTATAAAAACATGGTTTTTGGGCATACTTTGACGGGACATAACTTGGACTACGGATCTTTGATTTGTGCCAAATCTGTTTAGAAATGAAATTGGATCCGGGATGTCCATGCCGTTCGAAGAACGAGTGAAAAACGATTTAAAATGAGGAAGTTATGTCCGTCGGAAGATTGGGGTTTGAATCTGTAAATTCTGCAGCTTTTAACTTAGAAAATTTTTAGCAGAATGACCCCTCGCGCGTAGGCGCACTTGGTGCGTACGCGCCGTTCTTCGAGAAAGCGCCATCCACGCGTGCGCGTGGAGTGCGCGTACGCGTGGACCTGTTTTCATCCCAAAGTTGATTTTTGAGTTTTAAAAGCCAAATTTCATACTTCTAAGCCTCCGATCTCACCACTTATGTCTTAAATCATTATGATATGCCTAGCATGAGAAAAAGGGCTAGTGAATGTGGTAACTTGCGAGTGAAGCAAGGGAAAAATGAATGATCATTGAGGATCAAAGATGATTATGTGAGATGCGGATAATGGCGGTGGAAGTGCTTGTTGTGCCATGGGCCGAAGGGCCGTAATTGTTAATGAATTGGCTGGTTATGGATTTAACCGTGAGCCGGATGGCTAGATTATTGCCGTGTTACGGCGGAGCCATGTTTATGGCCAAGTATAAATGCATATATGATGTTGATTGAATTGTGAAGGTTTGCACTTCCACCATTGGAGATGAGGGTTTCCCTGGGTAGTAGCAATGGCTAGCCACCATGTGCTCCAGGTTGAGACTCGAAGCTCTTTTGACCCTATGTCGTAAGTGTGGCCGGGCACTGTGAAAGGCCCGGATGAGCTTGCCCCCATAAATATTCACCAGTGATGGTGATGGATAAATATTCACCAGTGAGGGTGATGGATATGGATCATGATTATGATCAAGTTTATGATGAGTATAACTCGAGTTGGGGATGCACGACAGAGGGACAGTCCAATGGCTAGCTACCAGGACTTGTCGGGTTGGCTCTATAACCGACAGATGATATCATCAGCCACTAGGGACAGGCATGCATCATAAGCATACTACATGAATTGTTTGAGATTGCCTATTTGACTGCATATTACTTGCTAATTGCCTAAATGCCTTATTTGTTCCTATTTGTAAATCTCTTGTCTGATATAACTGTGTTTGCCATATTATACTCCTGCTGGTTGTTGGGAGGTCTGAAGGAAGTAGAAAGGGAAGTATTAGTTAGACTGAAGGATCTTTAGTTAGTTGCCGCTTACGGTTTAGCTTGTTTATAAGCTTTGATATTTCCTGGAGGAAGTTCTAGGATTGCCTTCGGCTTTCCTCTATTATTATGTATTATATATGTGGAAGCTGTTACCGTACTGGGGACCTCTGGTTCTCACCCATGCGGATTTTGTGGTTTTCAGATGCAGGACGTGAGGTTTCTCGCTGAAGCATGCTGGAGACTTCTGGATTAGCGAAGATCTTTTGTTCTCGGGACTCTATTTTGGTTTATATATCTTGTTTAGATACTTTTATCTCCATTAAATAATACAAACTGTGATGACTCCTTCTAGAGGGGATTTTGGAGAATAGGTTTTATGTATTTGTGTCCCTTTGGGTTTTCTTTGGGGTTTCCTTATTTTATTATATGTATATATTATTATGCTCGGACCGGTTATCTTCGCAGCCGGATTTTGAGTCTTGATATTCCCGTTTTTGACACTCCTTATATATATGATCTTGCGTTAGCTTATTCTTTGCTCGTTACGTTATCGATCAGAGTGTTGCGCGTTCGAGTTACGGTTTTTGTTTACCCCTTTTTTTGCAAAGGCTCCTAGTTATAATCAATCATTCATACTACTATACGTACTAAATTTTTGTTTTAGAGGTCGTAATACCTTGCCATCTCTGAATTATGACTTAAGCATAAGACTCTGTATGGTAGGGTGTTACACATATATTAAATGTCGCTAGGGCAAAAAATTTTAAAATACAAAAGTTATAAGATTAGAAAAATTTAATATATACTCGTTAGTACTCCTGATAGGTTTAATTAAAATCTTAGAAAATTAGAATTAATATCATATTTTGTATATCCCTAACTTTAGAAAACACTTTTAAATATGCTTTAAAGTATGTTGTATACTGTTGATGGGTTTGATTTATTATATTGTATTTTACGAGCCATTAATTTTGCTAATTTAAACATATATATGAACCGCTACTTCAATTAAAAATATTTGTTTTACAAAGCCTATAAGCATTAAGATTTACATTTTATGAAATGACATGGTATAATTTTGTAAGTATTATATATTTTACATTACAAATAACCTCTAAGGTACATTATTAAATTCATGTTTTTTATTGTACTCTATATGTTAAATGTTTTTTTTTTTAAATTAAATAACATAAAAAGTAGTTAATTTTACTTGATTCTCCTGAAAGAAATTCAAAAATACGATTTTTTTAAATCTACTAACTTATAAATTGTCCCAGGACAGCATCTCAGATGGTATATAATTTGTCCAAAGATAGTATGATTTATCTTTTTTCAACTAAACCACTACGAGATAGCACATTTTACGTGCAATTAACTACCCTACATCCCCTATTACGATTAACTTGCAACAACCTATCTAACACTACTCTAATACGATTAACGTGAGAAATCTTAAACCTCAATTTATTATATACGTTTAGTTTATTTGGTCAATACAAATATATCTTTAAGAATTTATTTTGTTATTTGAGTTCTTTAAAATATATTTTGTTAGAATTGTAATTTTTAAAAGTACAAAATAGTTTTTTATTTTAAATAAAAATGGCATATTAGATTAGGTTAAATGTGAAGATTAACATCTTGGTGATAAAGGGGAGAAAGCACTTAGGAGGTATGTATAGCCATCATGTTAGATTAAGTACTTGTGATATATATTTTATTATAAAAATAAACTGATCCATTTAAATTGAGAAATTGTAGTTAAATATTTACTATAAATTTTTTTAAACCTAAATTATAATTAAATATTATTAAGAATATCCAAAACTATCTAGCATATCAAACCATCTCAATGTTAATCAGAAGTTTTTATTCAATAATAAAATATAAAAAAAACTTTAATTCTCAAAACAAAGTAAAATCACATTATTTTTAAGATTTTATTTTTTTATTGTGTTATTTAAAATTTAAATAGATATAATTTAAATTAATTATTTAATTTAGTGTTATAAAATTATATAGTCGTATTATTGTATTCATATCATTAATTGTAAGCAATACAAGTACATTCATTATTAATTTTAGAATATAAAATAAAAATATTTTTATCATGTTAGAAAAATACAGTATTTTAATTTAAAAATAATAGGATTGTTTTAAAATAAACGTACGCATATTCTTTTTAATTGTGTTTTGGTAGTGTGGGATAGGTTCTTACACGTTAATTGTGCTACCTACATTGGTTTAGATGAAAAAAAAGGTAAACCATGCTATCCTAGAATAAATTATATACAATTTAGTTATTATTTTTATAATTTGCGGTATTAATCAAGGATACATAATTGAGATTTACCTTGAAGATACATCGCAAACAGCATCTTGAGTGGTGATGACTTCATTATGCTCATTTTTATGTCCAACTTTTTTTGTGCGTTGAATTTAACCTTCAAAACATTAAAAACACATGAATAATGTCAGATTGATAATTAAATAAATTAACAATCAGATAAAATTTTTTAAATAATTGCTAACACATACGCATAAAAAACACATTAATGGTATGGAACGAATAAATGTAAAGAAAATTGACGTTACAACCTCTTTGAACTACTCCTAGTTGTACGACCAGTCATGGTACCGCGTTGTTCGTAACGTGAGCGGTGAAAAGTGGTGGATAACAAAAAAATAAAAAAAGTAAATGAAAATGCTAAGTAATATTGACACAAATACACGAAGAGTTATTTATAATGTTTTACGCTCTCGTTTGAAATTTAAAAAGTTATAATCTCTAACTAATACGAGGTTTTAGTTAAATTTTTTTATTTTTAAATTAAAGCAAACACACATACAAAATTTGTTAGGGGATTTCGACAGTTGCACAATCAACGATTTTCAAATTTAAATTACTTTTCACACAATGTGGCAAACCGTTAAAATTTCAATTTAAAAGTGTTGCCTTTCAAATTTTAATTTAAATTTTAAATATAATTCAGATGAATTAATTGATTAATTTCACCGTAAATTAAAATACAGATTGATCGTTTAATAAAAAAGTTGAACATCAATTTTCTATCATTTTTATTATTTCAAAAGAATATATTATATTAATTAACAAATAAGTTAATTGCACTACTAAAATTATGTTTACAAATCACCAGACCTTTAAAATCAACTCTATTTTGTAATTTTTTTTTCATTTCTCCAATTCGTTTCAATCCTATACCTGTTATTGCTTTGAAAAAAAAGTAAACGTTTGAAAAAAAAATCCAAAAAAAGTCAAAAGAAAAAAAAATAATCACTCGTCATGATTTCATGTGAAATGTGGGATCTTTATGACTATTAGACTATGTTCACCTTTCTTAGTTTATAATAAAGATCTTATACTTGAACTAAGATGTTTAATTTTTTTTTGGCGATTTTTTTTTCTGATGATTACATCATGTCTCTGTTTCAATTTTGTTATCTTTTGTTATCAAATTTAACGAGGTAGAATGGATTCAAATATTCGGAGCGTTGATAAAGGAGATCAAATTTAAAAATTTAAAGTTTTTGAAATTTCTTTTATTTTAGTTAAAAAGTTATATCATAGTTAAATTATTCTGTTTTCTTAATATTTAATTCCGTTAATAATAAGCAAATATTTCGTAGAGCAAAACTTATTGATTATGTTTTTTTAGTGAATAACTTATTGATTTTCTATGATAGAGTTAGTCAGACTTCATCATATTTAAATATCATAAATATATTTTTTGATAATTTTTGAATCGACAGTGGTGGAATACGTGTTTAGTTTTTTAGTTTTTAATTTTTTTCTGGGGTACATATACGAAAGATATGGGATAGAAGAAGATTCTCCGCATTGTGCGTCTATACAACCTAGTTGGAACAAAAACGATCTTACTATATTGTACACCTATCCCTGAACCCAGCACATGAGTCATTATTAGCGGCTGATATTATAAAATTATAATAATAGTGGCATCTTTTAAATACATAGTTTGAAACATGTATATATCGTATACCGGTATACGTAGTTTAGGCTATACATACTAGTAAATGGTAATAATATATATTAGAAAAGTTAGAGTACAGTTACGAAGAATGTCATGAAAAGCTAGTAATTTGCAATGGGTATGTATATGATATGATATGATATGATATGATGTGATATGATAGGAGTGAAGGTTGAGAATAATACTCAGACATGAAAAAGACATGAGAGAGTCGAAAAGAAAAGTAAGCTAAGGTGGAAAGTTGATTAGGAAGATGAGGGGCCAAAAAAAAAAAGTACTATATAATTTATTTACATTTGACACAAAAAAAATATTACATGTATATTAAAATTGATCGAGTTAAGCCCTATTTTGGTCCCTGAAATTGGCGAGTTGCACTGATTTGGTCCCTGACTTCCTAATTGCTACACTTTGGTCCTCCAGATTCAAAAAAGTGCACCAATGTAGTCCCTCTTCAACGCTGTTAGTGAGATAACTTAAGTCTTATCATGTTAGACATATTAAAACGACGTTGTACACGTTTTGACGCTAAAAGAGCACTAAATGATGTCATTTCAGGGTTTGAACAATATCAAAAGGGAGAGATATAACGTTTTAGTATTGTTCAAACCCTCAAACGACGTCATTTAGTGCCTTCTTTAGTGCCAAAACGCATACCACGTCGTTTTAATATGTCTAGCGTGACAAGACTTGAGCTACGCCACTAACAGTGTTGAATTCCAGCGACGGAAAATACACGAGGGACTATATTGATGGACTTTTTTGAATCTCGAAGATCAAATTGTAGCAATTGAAAAGTCAGGAGCCAAATTAGTACAACCTGCCAATCACAGGGACTAAAATAGGGTTTAACTCAAAATTGATCATCATACTTAATATATATATATATATATATATATATATATATATATATATATATATATATATATATATATAATTTAATTTATTTTTAATCTAAATGTTATATTAATAAATAATTTTATTGTATACTTAACATGTCACATGTAACACATTCTCTCATGTGACATGTAAATGCTCTTATTGTATTGTTAATTGATTTTAATAATGAAAGTGTGGTAGAGGTAGAATGAGAGAATATTCGTATTGTTATTGGGGATTACAGGTGAAGAAAGGTGAGAGAAGCTGATGTGATATCAACAGTTTTTGTGAAAATATTTATAGTTAAAAAGAAAATACTTGATTGCCAAAAAAAATAACAAAAAGATAAAATCATAATTTATTTTAAACATTAAAAATAAAGTTGAATCAACTTAAATGTAAAAAATATTATTACAAAATTTAAAAAATATACTTAATCCTAGCGAATTCTAAAACTAAAATTGATTCCTTTAAAAAAAAACCTTTACTTTAGTTTTGAAATTTTGTACACTTATATATACGTGTCCAGTATCATACATAATTTTTTCATCAAAATGTTGTTAAATAAAACAAGTGATTTGAATGGAGGCGGTTATGCTCGGGTGGCACGACGACGGCAACAGAATAGAGGAGGAACAACAGGATGTAAGCCATTATCAAGAATTAGGGTTCTTTCTCTGGAAGCATGATTTGGGGAAGAAGCAAAATTCAGTTTTTAATATTTTAATTAGTAAATTATACAATTACCTACTTTAAAAAATAATTTAATTACAAAATAGTCTAACCATAATTAACATAACAACCAATTAAGAGTGACATGTCATAGAGGATAATTTATATATTATTATAGAAAGGATAGAGTAAAATTTACCCCATATATATATATATATGTGTGTGTGTGTATAATTTATGTACATCCATATGCATAAAGTTAAGAACATTATAAGGATTAAGGTTGTTTTTTTTATCATTTTAAAAATTATTATTTTTGGTGTTATACATATTTATTTTGTTGGGAATTTAATTCCTTTTATGCTTCATCGTGAATTCAATTTTGTTACACAATGAAATTAATAGCTCTTAGATCATATGTAAATATATGTATAACTAATATGGACTCATAATATTATATAGTTATTATATATTGTACCTTATTATTTTACTTATTGTTTTTGTGCTATATAAGCATTTGGTTTTGTTATATTAGAAAATATATAATAATTTGAATTATTATACTCATTTATTTTATAAAGTTTAGTTTTAAAATAAATTAATTAAACATAATGCTACCAAAGTAATCTCTTTTGTAAAGATTGATTTATTTTGGAATATTGAAAATATAGTGATATGTAATTTATACGAATATTAGTCGACCCAAAATATGGTCTATATTTGGCAGAATTACATATACATATCAATGATATTTATATATTTGGGAAGCTAGTTAAGAATAAATTAATACTTATTATTTATGCGAACAATAAACGTCCCAAACAAAATTTATTATTTGGCCAAATAATAAATATTGAACCTTATGTTTATTTTCTATTTAATTATGCAACTACTAATCGACCCATAGGAAGGTTGGTGTTTGGCCAATTGATAAAAAAAAGGCGGTAAAAAATAGATATAATTCTCAGGTTTTTATGTAAACAATAAGTTGATCCAAAGATAGGCTTATTGTTTAACAGAATTTTTGTTGAGAATATTTAGTAAGCCACACTAAATAAATTTATGTGTGCGTAGTTTATGCAAGTACAGATCGGCCCAAAGGAAGTTCTGTACTTGGCAAAATTACATGCGCATTTGTGGTAATAAACATGTGTTACTTATTTGGTTCTCTGTGAACAATAAGTTTGTCTAAAGATAGACATATTATTTGGCAGGATTTATTATCAATGTTTGATTACAGTATTAAAATATCGTTTACAAATTAATATTTTTGACCAAAGACTAAATAGTAATGGTGTGCTATGTGTTTGTGATGGGCCCACCATTATATGAATTTAATTCACTACAAGAAAAAGGCCTGTCGGCACACTTTTTTCTTGCCACGCTTTAAAAGCGTGGTTGAAGGTGGTCAATGGCCATGCTTTTATGAGGGTGGCAACTTAATAATTTGACCAGGCTTTTTTTTGCCATGCTTTATTAAGGGTGGTGACTGATTAATGATTTGGCCACGTTTTTTTGCCACGTTTCAAAAGCGTAGCCATAGAAGGAAACATGTAAGCTTTTGAAGCATGGCTAGTTTGTCTTCTTACAGTCACATTTTTAAAGCATGTCCATATCCTCTAATTATTTGGACACTCTAAAAAAGCGTAGTGATACCGTTCCAACAAAAATTTAACTTCCCAACAATTTTTTTCTAAACACTAACTTATTCCAAATTAAACATTTCAACCCTAAATGAGAAGTGATAACCCTTTCACCACTACTCAAGCCTTTAAACACCCTGCCCTTCATCTTCATCACTGCTGAAAACCTTCATCAATGTTGAGAACCCTCGTACCCAGCCCTCTCTCGCACCCTCTCCATCACAACCCTCGCACCCTCAACACAAGCCTCCACTAGCGCTGCTCTGTCGGCGAACTCTGCATCGACGTGCCCTCCCTCAGCGGTTTCTCTCTCGCAAACCCTAAACACTAAAGACGCTGCCTCTCTGTTGCTCTTCCCTTAATCACCACTGCTCTCCCTCAATCAGCGCTCAACCCTCCAGTTTCCACACTAACACTCATCGAATTTGAAGCCCCTAAGGCCCTAACACTTTCTTTTCTTTTCACAAAGCCTTCGCCTAACGATGCCCTCTTCGAAGAACCCTAACAATGCCTTAACACTTTATCGAACACTCATCGCCAGCACTCACACTCTCTCCCACTATCGACGCTCACACTCTCTTATCGCAATGCCTCCGTCTGCGCTCCCTCTTCTGGCGCTCCCACTGTCACTGCTCCTTTGGCAGTTGAAAGAGAATTTTCGTATGGTTAGGAATTTCATTCAAAAAATAATTTCGTTGATAGTATAGTTTCTAACCAACTAGTAATTCTCAATTCAAATTTTAATATATTTTCGTTGGCACAAGTACAAACCCCAATAAAAATTAACCGAAGTATTCAAACCTTGGGTCGTCTCACAAGGAATTGTAATGAAGTGTTCAATTATTGGCTATGAAGAAACAAGGGGGTTTGATTTGATGAAAAGGGGCAAGCAAATAAATGACAAGAAAAGAAAAGTAAACAATTAAAGAAAGCAATTAATAAAGAGAGATATTCATGGAAAGGATTTAGAATATAGGCTTTCTATCCTAGTCACTAATCATAACAATGATTAACAAGAATTCATCCTATTTAGTGATCTCCAACATGGAAGAAGGTACAATGTTAACTTCACACGAGAGAATGTCAAATAAGACTAGTTAATCATATCACAATAATTAACAAGAATTTATCTTATTTCGTCATCTCCAACAATGAAAGAAGGTAAAATGTTATCTTCACATAGGGAGAAAGTCAAATAAGACTAGTTAATCTCAATCCAAAAGTCTTAATCAACTCACTAATTGAATTAGCAAAAGATTAGCGTCAATGGAAACAATATTAACTAACAACCCTAGGTTGCCAACATAACTTGGGTATTCATGACTCAATATTGCCTAATTCCTGTTTCCAAACCAAGAATGCTCAAAAAGATACTTTAACATCCAACCAAGCATTTTATCAAACACTTGGAAGGCATAAAAATAAAGCATGGTAAATGGCAAGAAATAGTAAAATCTACAACTACCCAATACAAGGAATCAACAATAAACAAAGCAATTAACCATAAGAACATAAAAAAACATCAATTACATTAAAGAATACCAAATCCAACAAGAGTTCATCAATAAACTAAAAAAGGCATAAAAAGGAAAATTAACAAGAGAACTAAGAGGAACAAAGGTATAAGAACAAGAAATCATAAAGAAAACTAGATGAGAACAAGAAATTAAACCTAGATCTAGGATGCAATTAACCCTAAAGACCCTAATTCAAAAGAGAAGAGGAAGCTTCTTTCTCTAGAAAACTAAACTACATGATGCTAACCTAAAACTAATTGCTCCCCATTTGCCCAAGCTTGAATTCTGCATGAAATACCCTCAGAAATGAGTTGAATTTGGGCCTGGGAAGCTCAAAAATCGCCCCCAGCGAATTCACTTTAATGAGGTCACGTGATTAGCATCACACGTGCGCGTGGGTGACGCGTGCGCGTCGCTGGCCAAAATTCCTCCTCACGAGTGACGTGTGCGCGTGGCCCTTAATTCTCCAATTGCTCATTTCTTCATGAATTCTCCACTTTGCATGCTTTTCTCTTTACTTCTTCCATCCAATACTTGCCTTATGAACCTAAAATCACTCAACAAATACATCAAGGCATCGAATGGAATTAAAGTGAATTAAAATCACCAATTTAAGGGCCTAAAAAGTATGTTTTTACACTTAAGCACAAAATTAGGGAGAATTACAAAACCATGCTATTTCATTAAATAAATGTGAGATAAGTTGATAAAATTCCCCAAATTAAGTACAAGATAAACCACAAAATTGGGATTTATCAGCAGTGATTCTCTCTGGCAAGGCGCTCACTCTCTCTTGCAAATCTTCTGTCGATGCTCCCTCCTTGTTTTCCTCTTTCGTCTCCCCTGTACGCTGCGCTGCAAACCCTAACCTTCCGTCTTACATGTTGCAAATCTGTATCATTGACTCTCTACTTCATTTGTTTTCAGTGACAAAAAACGAAGAAGAATGATGATGGCGATGGTGAACTGCTTTCCAAACTGAGACAGCCAAACCAAACAGCAAATGTATATTTTCATTTTCGATCATTATGTGAATTATTTTTGGATAGGGGTTAGGTGTTCTGAACTTTGGGGTTTACTGATTTTCGAGTTTCTACTTCTTGCTTCAGTCGGATTTGCTTTCTGATTTTTCATCTTTTTTGTTATGGTTTATTGATCCTGCATTTTGCTTCATTATGATTTTGTTAAAATATTCTAAACTATTGTTTGCTTGGAGTTTAAATGCAATGGTCCCAAAGATAATCAATGCCCATATCTTGTTCAATGATTGTGTTTGTGCTATTTGTGTGAATGCTTCTGATGAATTGGTTTTGGTTCTACTTAGTTTTGATGGAATTCATTTTTATGCAACCCTTAATTTTGAAGTTTTGAGATGTTTGTATAATTTTGAATATTTTTCATTTTTCTTGATTATGATTTTTCATTTTTGCATTTTGCTTTTTTGCATTTGTGTGCATAATTTTGCATTTTGAGACATTTTTAATGTAGAATATCCATAACTGCATAACTGAAATATTGATACAACTGCTATCTTTGTATCTAGTTGTGTGTCGATCTCTGGCATTACTAGTCCGAGCCTTTCTCTCAAGTATAATTTTTCCCTCGATGTGTTATTTTTGTCTTTCCATGTTTTCCTCTAAAATCTTTAGGTGATATGCATGATAAGTTGTCATTTTCCCTTGTAGTGAGAAGTATTTGCAACTTACTGAGATGGTGAATGTCAAAAAGATAGATATGGAGAGCACTATAATGGATGATGATGTCATCTTGGAAGATGATGTGGTCCGTAGCTTGAGAACAAGCCCAATTCATTCTTCAAGGGACCGTACCTCTATTGATGACTTTGAGATTATAAAGCCTACAAGTCGTGGGGCATTTGGATGTGTTTTCTTGGCCAAAAAGAGAACAACTAGTGATCTTTTTACAATTAAGGTAATTATATTCTATGCTTCTGGCTTGCTGATTATTTTCACCCTTTAATTGGTGCTTTTTCCTCATTTATTATATGCTCAAATTTTAATTTCGATAAGTGTTCAGTTTTTATCTTTTGTTCTATTTTTGGATGATCATTATTATGGCTTGTAGAAGATTCACTTCATAATGTGAGGTTGGTTGGAGACTTAGAGCTGTTCATACCACTTTTATTTTATCGTAGTATATTATAGTATTTTTTTCTTGTAACATGTTCCAGGTAGTGTTCCATATTAAATTTAAATCTACATTTTGTTGTATTTCTGTTATTTTCTTATTTCTTGTTAAAAGTTAAAACATTGAAGGATTATGGTACTGTTTATTACTTTATCATGTTTATATATTTTCATGGTTACATGAATCCAAGTTATTTTTCACAGGTTCTAAAGAAGGCTAACATGATTTGTAAGAATGCTGTGGAAAGTATATTAGCAGAATGTGATATCTTAACTACAATTCGGAATCTTTTTATGGTGTGTTGATCTAACTTGCTACTTATTTAAAGTAAAATATATAGTTCGCAATTCACCATGGGATCAACAGAGAAAGGGATCAAAGACAAAGACGGACAAAGACGACGAGGACAGAGACAAGTTTAGGGAGGCCGACAACGACAAGGATAGAAGTGGCTTGACGACACGACGAGGACAGAGACAACAACATCTACAACAGCACCGAGTAGACCTCGTGTCGTGAGGAGAAGGGATCCAGAAGGAGAAGAGGGGTGGCCAACGACGACAAGGACAGAGGCGGGCTTGACAATACCATGAGGACAGAGAAGGTGACGCTGTTGTTGATGGTGGCAGCATTAGAACTCAAAGAGAAGGAAAGGGGGGGTATTTAGTTAGGGTTTTCTTCTGAGAGAGAGGTGGTAGCTGGGAAGGTTTTATATGAGAGTTTGTTTTTTTTTTTTAATTTAAAATTTGGAAACCGTTAAAAAACTGACCGGCTCTATCGATTCACCGGTTAACCGCTAATTTGACCAGTATTTTCATCGTTTTTTGTCAGACAATTTTTTACATCAACCAAACCGGCTAGAAGATCGGTTTCCAGTTAACCCAGTCGAACCGGTCGGTCCGATTCGGCTTTCAGAACATTGCTTATTACTCTTTCCACTAAAGCGTTTAAATATAAAATATCTTTTGAAGGCATCTAATTAGGTGACTACAAACACGTGTCAAAAATTATAGATATATATATTTGAAAGACCACTTGAGTTATTTTGTGATAATTTGTTAATAGTCTAAAATTTTAAATTGTTATTAAACAAGAGAGATCATAGTGTTTAAGTGTCTAATGAGCAAATTAGCACAAACTCCAATAAGGCATGCATATTTGATTTATAAGAAACAAACATCCACGATCTTTCATGTGGATACTATTCATATGGGTGTCATATCATTTAATGATATATTGTTTCAGTGGGAGTGTACATTTGATGCTCATATGGTTTAGACAATTTTATGAATACAGATATTTCTGTAGAAATAAAGTATTTAGTTTTGTTTTCACTCTGATTCATGATCTCAAAAAGGTATTAAAGTTTGACTAGTTGGAAATAGGCATCCATGAGATTATTTTTGCACGTAATTTCTGAGTTTTCTTATCAAAATTTGATTTATATCGTTGAGTATATTAGTATGGTGATCATCATGATTTTGTCGCGACACTAATATGATAAAAGCTGCGATAATTCCATAACTAATATATGAGACGAATGAAATTGTTAAAGTAATAAGGGGAAATAGCATTCAAATTAGAACTCACACAACTTCACCGGCAAGTGCACCGGGTTGTCCAAGTAATACCTCAGGTGAGTGAGGGTTGATCCCACGAGGATTGTTAGATTGAGCAAGCAATAGTTATCTTGCTAGACTTAGTCAGGCAAAAAGTAGAGAGAGTAGTTGTTGTTGTAGGCACATAAAATAAGATAATAAAGAAAAGCAATTAAAGATTGTTAAAGAGATAATATATGAAAATAGTTAAGGGTTCGGAGATGCTTATCTTTCCAGATTAATACTTCTTACTGACTATTTTAATAATAAATGATTCATTCCATGACAAATTGTAAGTAATTAAACCCCAATTCCTTGGAAATTTAATCTCCTCTGATTCTTATCAAAAGCTAGGGTCAGTGGTCATTCGATTCGAACGAGGATGAAGCTCAGCATTCTAGTTTAGCACCATAAAAACCTTATTTACACAAAACTGACAGGATTTCATGTCACATATCTCAATGAGCCGCAGGTAACCCTCAGTTTAGAAGGAGTGTTTTCAAGCTGTAGCTCAAGCGACCTTGGTCAGAGTATCACAAAGAGCTCATGTAGAATCAGGGGTCATACTTCTGTTCCACACCAGATTCATAGGATTAAGAACGAAAACAACACCTTAGAATTGAATCAAACATTAATTAAAATAGAAAAGTAATGATGTTAATCCATAGAAATAAACAGAGCTCCTAACCTTAACCAGGAGGTTTAGTTGCTCATGATTTACAGAGAAAACAGAGAACGATATGTAAAGTAATATGTCTAGTGATGATCTAAAACCTCAGTGATCTCCTCTTTAAATAGTAAATGCTAACCCTAAAAGATGTTAATTTAATTTAAGAATTACAAAAATAAAATAAGAAAATCCTAAGGAGTGCTAAAGTCCACTTTAGGGCCCACTTGGTGAGTGTTTGGGCTGATGCCTGGCATTCAACTCATGTTCTAGGCATTCAACTTGGAGAGAGGGGCGTGCTTGCTGTTTTCTGCTCCAAGGCTGGTGTTGAACGCCAGTTTTGGGCGTTCAACTTGGGAGGTAAGTCCTTCTTGGGCGTTAAACCCCCAAGCTTGGCGTTTAACGCCAAGTTTGGCAGTCATTCTAGAAGAAAGTATAGACTATTATATATTGCTGGAAGGCTCTAGAAGTTAGCTTTATAACGCCGTTAAGACCACGTCAATTGGACCTATATAGCTCAAGATATGCTCATTGGAATGCACGGAGGTCAGGATTGATAACATCTGCTATCCTTTCTTCGTCTCTAAACAAGATTTTGCCAAATTCGCCAAAAATTCACCTAAAATCATAAAATTAACACAAAAACTCAAAGTAGCATCCAAAGATAAATTTTTGCACTAAAACATAGTAAAAATTGATAAAACCTAACTAAAAACAACTAGAAAATGCTATGAAAAAGGGTATAAAATGCTTACGCATCACAACACCAAACTTAAACTATTGCTTGTCCTCAAGCAACCAAAAATAAGATAAGACTAGACAGAAGAGAAAAATACTTTAGGTTTTAGAGTTGACAATGAAGATCATTCTAATTACTGAGTGGGGCTATTAACACTTTATTTCTGAACAGCTTTGGCATCTCACTTTCCTTTGAAGCTTAGAAATATTGGCACCCTTTGGAACTAGAATCCGGATCATATTATTGATTCTCTTCTTTTAGTTTTTCTTGATTCTTGACCACAGCTTTTTCTTTTGGTGCTTTGCACCTTTGAGCCTAGTCGTGACTCTAAGCCTTTTGTTTTCAGGTATTACCACCTCATACATAAACAACACAAGCACTTAACTGGGGGAACCCTTTGGATTCGAATTTAGCTTTGCTTAAATTCCCAGACAGTGGTGCTCAGAGTTCTTAAGCGTACTCTTTATAGCTTTGGATTACGACTTTAAATGCTCAATCTCAAGATTTTTTTGACACCTTCACACCATAAGCATATAGTTAGGGATAGCAACTCTTTTGAGCTTTTTAGGCCAACTTTGACCCTCCTAGCCATTGATGCTCAAAGCCTTGGACCCTTGTTCTTTTAATTTTTTTCTTTTTTTTTGCAGTTTCTTTTGCTTTAAGAATTAATTTTTTTGATGTTTCCGAGAATCAATAATACTTCTCTAAATTCACTGTTCTTTTAAGAACCAATATGTTCAACTTCAATATCAATTATGCACAGTTAATTCATACATTCAGAAAATAAAGGTAAGGCCACTACTTTGAGGTAAATAGAATAACTTATAATAAAAATATCATGCATTTTACTACTTCTTTTTTAAAAAAATTCTTTTTAAGCTTAGTGGGCAATTCATGAGACATCTTTAACCATAAAAATTTTGAAAATAAACTACTAAAGCAAAATCCTAAGAGTGATAATGCAAAAGCTATAATAGAAAATAGAAAATAGAATAAATACTGAAAAATAGAAAGAAAGGGGGAGTGAAACTCAACTACCTCAGTGCTGATGGTTTCTTAGGCTGTGCTCTTCTGTGAAGATGATTTACCTCCCTTTGGTGCCATTGATGATAATGTACACCTAAAGCTCGCTTTACAACACCAAAATTAAAAAGTTTGCTTGTCCCCAAGCAAAGAAAACTTGGTTCCTATTGCCGTTTAGACGCCAGGAATGCTTCCCTTATGGGCATTCAATGCCCATGCTCTTCTCTCCCTTCTAGCATTGAACGCTAGTAAAGGCACCCTCCAGGGTGTTCTGTTTTTCTCCTACGCGTTCCTGTTTCTATTCTAAGTGCTACACATGATCACAAACGTGAGAAAAAGGGGAAAACTATGAAAAATCAATAGAAAGTAAAATAATATGAAACCAAACTAAAGTAACAGAAAGAAAATAGAAAAGAAGAAAATACTATAAGGTACTTATGGTTGGGTTGGCTCCCAACAAGCACTTCTTTATCGTCATTAGCTTGACATTCACCTTTGTCATGTCAATAAGAAGGTGGAGTCCCCTTGCTCGATTTTATCCCCTAGGTAGTGTTTGACTCTCTGGCCATTGACGATGAATCTTTTATCAGAATGTCAGTTCTGGAGTTCCACATGACCATAGGGAGACACTCTAGTGATCACAAAGGGTCCTGTCCATCGCAACTTGAGCTTTCCAGGAAAGAGCTTGAGCCTGGTAATGTGAGGTAATTCGTCGGTTAGGAATTTCACAAAGCAATTCCATTTCTAGTATAGCCCCAACCAATAAATGACTCTCACAATCAAAGTTTAATATGGTTGTCACAAGTTTAACCCACTAAAAATAACCGAGAGTATTACTTCTAGGTCATCCTCAAGAGAATGGGCAAGTGTGTGAATTAAAGTTAGTTAGAATTCCGGGGTTGAAAGTGAGTAGCAATTTACCAAGATAAGATACGAATCTAATTCTATTCTAGAACTAATTAAACAACTAAAAGCACCTAAAGCAAGAATTAAACAATTAAGGTTTTTTGGTGTTTCAATTAAGTGCAAAAGAACTCTTGGCTAGGTATGAGAATTTAGATCACTAATTCACTATCCTTGTCTAACAACCATATATTGACAATCAAGCAGAACCAAACCCATTAAGTCTACCTCTATGCTTGAAGTCAAATAGGCTTAATCAACATCAACCACAAGTTCCAACCTAGCTACTAATTAACTTAGTAGTAGGTTAGTGTTAATGGATATCAATTTGATCAACAAGGGGCCCCAAATCATCAATTCAATTAGACCCAATGACTCAAGGTCATTCAATCTCCTTCACCTAGGCCAAGAGTAAGGAAAACTACCCCTAACTAGTGAAAACATTTTGTCAAATACTTGGTGGGCACTAGTTGGAGACATAGGGAAATTACAAAATCAACTAGAAATTAATGCTACCAACTAACAATATTCAATAATATCAACTCAACTACAACCATAAAACATAGAAAACAACAAAGCATTAAATTGAATTCAAAATTGACAAGATTCACAAAAATGAAAAATAAAAGAAACTAAGGAAAAGAGAAGAACATAACACTAGCAAAAGAACTAAGGAGAAGTAGAACTAAAGAAATTAAAATTAAGACACTAGAAGTAGAATTAACAATTTCCAATTCAGAAATTCAAACAAAAGGCGATCAAAATAAACTAAACCCTAGAGAGAAGTAAGAGTTTCTCCCACTAGGAAAACATAAACATGAAACTATGTCAAAAACTCTCTCCCAATTCCTTTTGTGAATGTTGTGTCATCTATATTGGTTGATCTCCCATCCTTTTCTCTTCAGTTGGCACCAAATTGGGCTTGGAAAGGGGTCCAAAACCCCTGAAATCGCAAGTCACGTGCTCTCATTAATGAGGCACGTTTTTATCAGCTCGGGTACGCGGCCAGTATGCTCGTGTATGCGAGGACGCTCGAACAAGGTCGCGTACACAGCCAGAGTGCTTGCATACGCGAAGGTGCATGACTCGGTCGCATACGCAGCCATAATGCTTGCGTACGCGAGATAGCAGAAGTTTGAAGCTCAACTTTTCTTCATGATTCCTCATTCTAGCATGTTTCCTTTTCACTTTCCATAGCATTTTTGACTTGTATAACCTGAAATACTTGAACACACACATCAAGGCACCAATGGAATGAAATAGTGAAATAAAATTAACCTATTTAAGCATCAAAAAGCATACTTTTATCATTCAAGGGCAATTAGAAAGGAATCACAAAAACATGACAATTTCAAGGAATAAGTGTGTGAATAGTTGATAAAACTACCCTAAATTAGCATAAGATAAACCACAAAATTGGAGTTTATCAAACCTCCCCATACTTAAACCAAGCATGTCCTCATGCTTAAAGTTAAAGAGAAGTGAGAACGGGAAATCAACCTTTTATTCAATGCAACTATCTATATGCAATCTATCTATATGTATGTAACTAGTCCAAATAAACCGATTTCCAAGAAAGAATCTATATACAATCAAGGGCTAAGACAATCATAACCAAATCACATTCATAATTGAATTGAGTCATATAAAAGAATTTAAACAAACTTGCAAGATAAGCAATGATCATAGGTGAAAATATGGAATTGAGTAATTGAACCCTCACCGGATGTGTATATACACTCTAGTCGCTCAAGTGTTTAGGGTCAATCTACTCAATTCTCCTCTAATCATGCTTTCTAAAGTTTGTTTTTCCTCTAACCAATCAACAAAAATTTAATGTACATATGCAAAAATCATGAGGTCTTTTCAAGGTTGTAATGGGGCTAAGGGTAAAGGTAAGGATATATTATATATATATATATATAGTGAGCTTGCATTTGAATCTTTGATTAACCTAAGTTCTCACCTAGCACATACACAGCCTATACAATTCTAATATCAAACTTAGCTACAAAAAATCTCACTTTTACATATACACACACACACTCGCATGTATCAAATTCAATTCATCACATATGCATTGATTTTTATTTAATTTCTCATTGGGATAATTTCGTCCCTTTTTTATTATCTCTTCTTTTTTTTCTTCTTTTTTTTTTCAAAAACATAATATATATACCAACACATCAATGCATATGGTTTTTATAGTATTACATGAGCATGTACCCCAAATTTCCAAAATTTTTCAACAAGAATAAAACACATATTCATCAACCAAAGTTCTCATATTTTTTCCACACTTAGTTGGCACGCACACTCACTATCCTAAGCTAACCAAAGATTTAAATAGAAAGATTAATTATTTTTCTCTTAAGGATAGTGATGTGGCAATATAAAGAACAAAAGGGGATTAACAAGGCTCAAAGTGGCAAACAAAGGTAAATGAAATAGTAGGCTATTTGGGTTAAGTGAGCTATAAAGAAGTGATGGCCTCAATTATATAATTTCATAGTTATACATTAAATAATGGATATATAGAATTAAACAAACCAAAGATTGCAATGATAGGAAAGAAACACACAAGAATAATGTAAGTGGTCAAATAATATAACCACATAATAAGGCTAAAAAACTCACAAGTTGTATGTTCTTTAACTCAAAACTATATTCCACAATGCATACATCATGCAAGTTTCAATGCAAAAATTTTTTCAACTCAAATCAATTTGAATTTTTATGCCCCTATATAAAAGGTAAGTTTCTTGAAAATTTTAATAAATTGACTAATATTTATTCTATATATGTAAATAATGTGATTGGATGGAAAAGGTCAAAAATCCTAAGTTTAACTAATTTCAATCAAACCAAAATAGTAATTATATAGGAAATCAAACTTAGGTGCAACTATCACATCATCCATAATCATAACTAAAAGCTAAAAAGGAAATCTAAAAACATGTGTTACTACAATATAGTACTAAGTTATATACAAGCAAAACTAAAAAGTACAATAAACTAAATAAAAGTAATAAACTAAGTAAAAAGGTTTCAAAAGAATAAAATATATACAGAGCAACTAAAAAGCCTAAAAATAAAAAACACTAAACTGCAAGGGTTCGGAAATGAAATTTCACCTAAAATATACTTGCTAAAGATGCATCCCCTTCCTCTGACTGCTCCTCAGGTGTGTCTAATGTCTCTATCATAGGGTCCTAGTCTCTATTCTGCAGCTTGATGTTCTCATATTTCCTGTTCATGTGCCTCTCTAAGTGCTCTAGCCGCTCCAGAATTTTGAGACATAACTCTTAAGTTGTAGGGCATCAAAGATCGGATGCTGATGCTACTGGCAATGAGGTAGGGGGCTGTGGTGCTGCTGTAGGAGGCTGTGCTACTGCTGAAGAAGTCAGCCCCTCAGCTGTTGTGCTCCCATGCTTCTGTTTCTTACTACTTTGCATTTCGTTCTTGAGCCACTTCCTGTAAGGAATCTTTTTCTCCTTACCGGGAATCTCAGGGACATAGTTATCGTCATCCCATTCAACTCTTGCTTTCCTAGCCCTCTTAGCAATAAGGTAGGAAAATTCTGCCTTCTTCCTTCCAACATAATGCACTCTATACATAGACTCTCGGATGATCCGTGGTAGGAAGACCGACTTACCTTCTAAAACAGTCCAAATCAGAATAGCCAAGTCAACTGGAATAGAAATCTCATGTGAGCTCAGCATAACATAAATTCCTAAGATCTGCTGCCATATATGAGCTTCACGGACCAACTACTTAACCGGGATACCCACAGGATTGTTGTTAGTGCCTACGTTCCATTCACTATTCGGAACAACGATCTTTTTCAGTATTTTATCCCAATCCAATATCCCTCTATTGTCAGGCCATGATTTGTCTTCAATTGCTTTGGCATAGTGACACCTCTGTTTTAGTTTTGGACGGATCTGAAGGATCTCAGCAATGGCAGCCTCGGTCACTGGAACTTACTCATCCCTCATAAACACAGTCTTTAAGGTAGGAGTGTAGAAGCTGGCATAGAATTTGATTGCTCAGTCCTGACTGTACTCCTTCAACTCCCGGTCAATAAAATTTCGTACCCGACTTTAAATATTTTTGTTCACCATTCGGCGCAAGTTGGATGGGATTTTATCCCACTTGATGACTCTTTCAAAGTGGAGCTTTTTCTGCTTGAAGAAAGCGGCGTATTGCTTCTCAGAATACAGGTTTGGGAACCTTTCTGGGTTATTTACTGGAACTCCCATATTGGGATCCGAGAGAAAAACATCACTTCCTTGAGCCGGTTGCTTCTCGTTTCCAACTGTCCACTTTCCTTTTGCTGGTTGGTTGCTTTTTCCAGTTGTTCTCATTCTGAAATAGAGCAAACAAAGTTTATAAGAAATGAATCAAAAGTAATGCCTCACAATGTAAGGCTAAAACATGGAAGGCAACAGCTCACGAGCAATAGTGCGTGAGTTATGAAAAATCCAGAAGAAATAATTCATACTCATACACTACAAGCATTCATAGCTAAACAGTTAATAATGAAGTGGGTACTATGATGCCTGCACAAAATAGAACAGAGCAATGCTGATTGACTTAGGTTATGCAATCATGACAACATACATGTATATTGAAAACAGATTGAGAGAAATGATGTAAATTGACATGAAAATCAAATTGACAAGCCTCAATTAAGAAATTGAATATACATATGGCCATTCATGTAATTCACATTGAAAGAAGAGGCTAAATGAGACAAGTAGTCATTGGATACTGTTCATACCCTTACCCGAGCACTACGTCCGGGTCGGCAAAGAGTAAAAGGGCTGACCTTAAAAAGAGCCCTCTCACCTCCACCAACCTCTTCCAAAGAAGTCGGACGACCATCAAAAGGCCCGAAAAGGCCCAAAACAACAAGACCACCGCCTATCCAAAGGCGGTTACCATAAAAGATAAGATCCCATTAGCGGATATAAGATAAGATAAAGATCCTCCTCCCAAAGGAGGCTAGTAGGTTCAACTATAAATACATTGGAGCCCTTAGATATAACTTATACTCTGATGCTACTAAGGAACCTACTTAAAACCCTTGCTAACTTAAGTATCGGAATCTCTTGCAGGTACCACCACCCAACCCCTCACGAGGAGCTCGGATAGGCGGCACCTCAACACCAACAGGTCAGACATCAACAACCGAAGAGGATCCAGACCTCACGTCCGGCTCGGACTCAGTGTTTCAGGTAACCCTCGAAATATTAGTGCCGTTGCCGGGGAACCTGAAAGTCATCCCATACCATGACGGGCAACCAGAGGACGGCCACATCGCGTCCGAATCAGTGGAGGGGGGCACAGATAGAAGATCACAACACTGCACCCCCACCACCAGGCCACGGGAGAATTACCCCTGTAAATTCTAATCCGAAGAAAACCCATTCGGATGCAAGACACCCTGAAAAAGAAAAACACCCTTACACTACTGATATACTGAATGTGGTTCATGAGCAACAAGATCGCTTGAAACAACTCGAGCGCGAGGCTGAACGCCAACGGGAGGCCGAACGAGATCTTAGGAGGGAAGTAAGACAATACCGAGAGCTAGAGGAAAAGCTCCAAAAGCTCGAAGCCGACCTCCGAACCCGTTCCGTACGAACAGACCACGAAGCTAGCCCCTCCAAAGAACAAAACTCATTCACAGAAGAAATCATGAAAGTAAAAGTCCCTAAGAACTTCAAGCCTCCCGACATGGACCTCTACGATGGGACGTCTGGCCCATGCCACCACCTTAGCAACTTTAGGAGTCAGATGTACCTCACCGAGGCCTCTGACGCAACCCGCTGCAAAGCTTTTCCAACCACCGTCACCAAGACAGCTAGAAAGTGGTTTGACAGCCTACCCCCCAGGTCAATTACCAGCTTTGATGACCTCGCCAAGAAATTCCTAGCCAAGTTCTCCATTTAGAAAGACAAAACCAAGGACGTCCCAAGTCTACTAGGAATCAAGCAAGGAGATCGGAAAAGTCTCCGAGAATACATGGAAAGATTTAATAAAGCATGCCTGGAAATTCAGAGCCTCCTTACTGAAGCGGCCATCATGGGACTGATCAATGGCTAAAGAGAAGGACCATTCAGTCAGTCCATATCCAAAAGACACCCCACCTTCTTGAACGAGGTAAAGGAGCGAGCAGAAAAGTACATTAACATGGAAGAGAACTCCCGATTAGGGGAGACTTTCAAAGCCAATCCCTTATACTCATCCCGAGAAAGAGACAGAGAACCTAAGAAAAAAGAAGAACCAAGCACTGAGAAGCCTAGAAAATACCAAAACTATACCCCTCTCCGAGTCTCCCTAGTAGACGTTTACAGGGAAATATGCCACACTGAGAAAATCCCACCACCCCGACCAATCAAACACAAAAAGGAAGGAGGTCGGACAGTGTACTACGAATACCATAAGCTCTACGGACACCCCACTAACGAATGCTATGACCTAAAAAATGTAATAGAAAAGTTGGCCAGAGAAGGACGACTCAATAGATATCTCGCTGAGAAATCAGATGATCCGAGAAAAAGGAGGAGGGATGAAGATGGAAGTCGGCCGGAATGCCCTCTCCGCACCCCGGAATGACATATTCACATGATAAATGGAGGGTTTGCAGGAGGAAAAATCTCAAAATCATCCCACAAAAGAGACCTTAAAGAGGTATACCATAGTTAGCCCCCCCGACTTACCCACAATCTCCTTCACAAGGGAAGACGCCCAGGGGATAGCCCCAGGGCATAATGATCCGGTGGTAGTCACCATCATTCTAGCAAATACAAAACCTACACTAGATCTTGGTCGACCAGGGAAGCTCGACCGACATCCTATTTAAGATTGGCTTCGACAAACTCGGGCTCGAATAAAAAGAACTTAAAGCATATACCAATAGCCTTTTTGGATTAGGGGACACTCCAATCTAACCGCTAGGATAGATCTCGTTACACACCACCTTCAGAAAAGGCACCCGGTCGAGGACACTAAATATCGACTACATCGTAGTCAACGTAAACTCAGCTTACAACACTCTCATAAGGCATACAACCCTGAACCAACTTGCCGCGATTGTCTCTACTCCACAACTTTGCAGGAAGTTCCCCACTCCTGAGGGAATAGCTACTGTCAAAGGGGCCCAGAAGCTTGCAAGAAGATGATACAATGAAAGCCTGAGCTTAAAAGGCAGCTCTGTAGGAAACGAAGTCAGCACCATCGAGCTCGGCGGGACCCGAACTCACGACGAGTTGCGACCTCGGCCCGAGGGGGACACCGAGGAAATCCAGATCGGAAGCACCCCCGAGAAGATGACAAACATAGGGTCGAACTAAACGAAGGCTTGAAGAAGCAACTCGTTGAACTATTGAGAAAAAATTCTGATCTCTTCGCCTGGAAGGCTGCGGACATGCCCGGCATAGATCCAAACTTAATGTGCCACAAGCTAGCCATGTACCCCAGTTCCTGACCCGTTCAATAGAGGTGCAGAAAGATCGGCCTGGAAAGAGCCCTGGCTGTGGAAGAACAAGTACAGGCCTTGTTGGAAGCAAGATTTATAAGGGAAGTCAAATTCCCACTCTGGCTAGCCAATGTTGTACTGGTGAAAAAGCAAAATAGAAAGTGGAGAATGTGTGTTGACTACACCGACCTTAACAAAGCCTATCCAAAGGATCCTTACCCCCTCCCAAGCATTGATTCCTTGGTCGACACATCCTCGGGCTACAAATACCTCTCTTTCATGGACGCCTACTCAGGCTACAACCAGATACCGATGCACATACCTGATCAAGAAAAGACCTCGTTCAATACCCCAAAAGCAAACTACTGCTACATAGTAATGTCCTTTGGGCTAAAGAATGCTGGAGCGATGTACCAGCAACTGATGAAAAAAGTGTTCTCCGACCACATAGAGCAGCTGATGGAGGTCTACGTCGACGATATGTTGGTCAAAACCCAAAAGGACAACTCGCTGTTGTCTGACTTAATAGGGGTGTTCACCACTATAAGGAAACATGATATGAGACTAAACCTTATAAAGTGCACCTTCGCAGTAGAAGCAGGCAAGTTTTTGGGATTCATGCTGACCCAAAGGGGTATAGAAGCAAACCCGGACAAATGTCGAGCTATACTCGACATGAAAAGTCCGACCTTCATAAAGGAGGTACAACAGCTAAATGGAAGGCTGGCCGCCTTGTCTAGATTCTTGGCCGGATCAGCTCTAAGGTCCCTAATAAACCCCATTTTTAGGGATTATCTTGTGTTGAATTTAGTGGATTTTATCAACTTATCTCATATTTATTCAATGAAATAGCATGGTTTTGTGAACTTTTCCTAATTTGTGCTTAAGAGTGAAAACATGCTTTTTAGGCCCTTAAATTGCTAATTTTAATTCACTTTAATTCCTTTCGATGCCTTGATATGTTTGTTAAGTGGTTTTAGGATCATAAAGGCAAGCATTAGGTGGAAGAAGTGAAAAGAAAAGCATGCAAAGTGGAGGATTGATGAAGAAATGAGGATTTGGTGGATTCAAGGCCACGCGCACGTATGATCCACGCGTACGCGTGAGAGAGAATTTTGCTAAGCGACGCGCACACGTCACCCCCGCGTACGCGTGACACTGGTCACATGACCTCATTAAAGGAACACGCTGGGGGCGATTTCTGAGCTCGAGGAGGCCGAAATCCAACTCATTTATGATACTTTTGAATCAAGAATTGGGGGGGAATGAACCAAGTAGTCATAGTTTAGTTTTTCATCATGTTTTAGGTTAGAATTCTAGAGAAGGAAGCACTCTCTTCTCTCTTGAATTTAGGGTAGTCTAGGTCAAATTCTCTTAAATCTAAATTTTAATTCTTGTTTTAGTTCAATTCCCTTTACATTCCCTTGTTCTATTGTCTTAATCCTCTTAGTTTTTCTTGTTAATTCATTTATTTTGCCAATTTAGTTTATGAACTCTCTTGTCAATTTTAATTCTCTTTTAATGCAATTTTATGTTTCCATGTCCTTTTATGTTTATCTCAGTTAAGGGTGTTCAAAACCGATCCGGACCGAGCTAAACCAGTCAACCGAACTGAAAAAACCGACAACCAAATAAACCGATAACCGAAAAAACTGAAAAAAAATGTATTTTGCAGTTTTTTTGCGGTTCGGTTCGGTTTTCGGTTCTGACAAGGAAAACCCTAACCGAACCGAACCGAACCGGTGGTATAAAAATGCCCTAAAAAACCATCCCCACTCCCCCATCCCCAAACAGCCAAACCCCAATTCCCTTGCCTTGAGCGCGAGTCCTGAGCCCTAACCCCATGCCTCCCACCCCCAATCGAAAATCCTCAGTCTCAGCCTCTCACAATCACACTCTGTCGCTCTCCTCTCAGAGTCGCACTCTCCTCTCAGACTCGCGCTCTCCTCTCTACAGTAGCGCTCTCCTCTCTCAGCGGCGAACCCACGTTCCTCCCAGTCTGCCACCACGTTCTTCGCGGACAAAGCACCACGAAGCCCCAGCCACAGCCTGGACGACCCTCGCACACAGCAGTAGCAACCTAGCAGAGCGCGACCCTCATCCCTTGCACCCAGCGCCAGCAGTAGCAGAGCGCGACCCTCATCCCTCGCACCCAGCGCCACCAGTCACCGATTTAGGTCTCCCACCCACTGATTCAACACAGCACCCAGCCACCCACCAGTCACCGATTCAACATAGCACCCATGTTCCTCCCAGTCTCCCACCCAGCCACCGATTCAAGTTAGGCATGGAGCCCGAGCCACCGAGTCAGGTATTGTTTACTTTATTGCTGACTTGCTGACTTGTTGATTCATTGTTAATTTGGTTAAGTTATTCAGAATTGGTATTTTTAACCCGATTTTGTTACTGACTTGCTGTTTGTTGATTCATTGTTTGCTGTTTGTTAGGCAATGTTCTGTTTGTTGAATTATTTTAATCATTGATGCTGACTTGGTATTGTTGCTGTTTATTGATTTATTTTGTTAGGTATTGTTGCTGATTAAATTATTGTTGCTGGTTATTGATGCTGACTGGATGATTTTGTTCTGTTTGTTGAATTGTTTGCTGACTTGGTATTGTTGCTGGTTATTGATTTATTTTGCTAGGTATTGTTGCTGGATAAGTTATTGTTGCTTGTTATTGATGCTGACTTGCTGATTTTGTTCTGTTTGTTGAATTGTTTGCTGACTTGGTATTGTTGCTGGTTATTGATTTATTTTGCTAGGTATTGTTGCTGGATAAATTATTGTTGCTTGCTATTGATGCTGACTTGCTGATTTTGTTCTGTTTGTTGAATTGTTTGCTAACTTGGTATTGTTGCTGGTTATTGATTTATTTTGCTAGGTATTGTTGCTGGATAAATTATTGTTGCTTGTTATTGATGCTGACTTGCTGATTTTGTTCTGTTTGTTGAATTGTTTGATGACTTGGTATTGTTGCTAGTTAATGATTTATTTTGTTAGGTATTGTTGCTGGTTAAATTATTGTTGCTGGTTATTGATGCTGACTTGCTTATTTTGTTCTGGTTGTTGAATTGTTTGCTTACTTGATATTGTTGCTGGCTAAGTGGTTATTGATTCATTGCTGGTTATTGATTCGTTTATGCAGTTTGATGTCAGTTTAAGTGAAAATATGGGCGACACTGGATTGTCGCCAGTTTCTCTGCCGAATGAATCAACTAGCATCAGATCTCCAAGTGCATTTCCTGCTGTGCCAGCTCCTCATAGAAACATAAGGAAGCTTGCTAGTAGAGGCCGAGGGAAAACTTTGTGAACTTTTAAACTTCTTTAATTGTTGTATTTGAATTCCTTTTGTTGTTAAATTTCATTAGACCAAGGCTTTGTTAGCTATTGTGTATTTATGTTGGTGGATTTCAATATTATGACTTTGTAAAATAGTACGTTAGTATTTTTTTTTGAATTGATTAAAAAAACCGAACAAACCGAACCAAACCAAACCGATTTTAATTGGTTTGGTTTGGTTCGAATGGCTTCGATAAAAAAATCGAACCAAACCAAACCGCAGTTTAATTAGATGATTGGATCGGATGACTTTTTCCTTAAAAACCGAACTAAACCGCACCACGAACACCCCTAATCTCAGTTGCTATTGTTGATTTCTTGTTTGTGTTAGTTATGGTTTTCATTAATTCTTGTAATTTGTGATGTTTACTTTTATTTCACTCTAGGTGTTTGATAAAATATTTTCACTAGTTATGGAGTAATTTTCTACACTCTTGGCTTAGGCTAAGGGAATTGAGTGATCTTGAGTCATTGGGTCTGATTGGATTGGTGATTTGGGTCCCTTGTTGATCAATTTGATGTCCATTGACACTAACCTACTATTAAGCTAATTAATGGCTAGGTTGGGACTTATGGTTGATGTTGATCAAGCCTATTTGACATACTTCAAGCATAGAAGTAGACTTGATGGGTTGGTCCCTCATAATTGTCAATATATGGTTGTTATACAAGGATGGTAATCTCAATTTTTATGCCTTAGCCAAGAGCTATTTTTGCCATCTAATGTCCATTTTTTGTTACTTTAATTGCTTTTCATTTAATTCCTTGCATGCTTATTTACTTTCTTGCCTTTTAATTTTCTTATCAATTGCCATCAAAACCCCTTTGTTTCCTCATAGCCAATAATTGAGCACTTCATTGCAATTCCTTAAGAGATTACCCGAGGTTTAAATACTTGATAAACCCCATTTTTAGGGTTTATCCTATGTTTAATCTAGTGGATTTTATCCATGATTCTCACACTTATTCATACAATTCGCATGTTTTACGTTTTTCTTCCTGATTTTGTGCTATGATTGAAAACATGTTTCCTGGGCCTTTAAAATGCTAATTTTAATCCTCTCTTATTACCATTCGATGCCTTGATATGTGTGTTAAGTGATTTCAGAATTTATAAGGCAGGAATGGCTCAGAGGATGGAAAAGAAGCATGAAAAAGTGGAAGGAATACAAGAAATTGAAGGAATTGCTAAAGCTGTCCAACCTGACCTCTTCGTACTTAACTGACCATAACTTGAGCAATAGAGATCCAAATGAGGCAGTTCCAGTTGCGTTGGAAAGCTAACATCTGGGGCTTCGCAACAATATATAATTTGTTATAGTTTCCTGGCTTTTGGGCGATGCACACTCATGGATCACGCATACACGTGACCTGGCAAAAATTCAATCCGTGCGTACGCGTGGACGACGCGTACGCGTGGCAGTGCCGCGTGCTGGACGTATCAGAAATTGCTAAGGGAAATTTCTGGGCTATTTTTGACCCAGGTTTCGGCCCAGAAAATACAGGTTAGAGGCTACAAAGTGGGGGAATCCATTCATTCATCATCATTCATTCATTATTCACATTTTAGGTTTTAGATGTAGTTTTCTAGAGGGAGAGGCTCTCTCCTCTCTCTAGGATTTAGGATTTAGGATTTCTCTTATTTTAAGGATTATCTCTTCTCCATTCTAGGTTCATTGTTCCTTTTAGTTTTCTCTTCTACTTTTATTTGTTCTAATACTTTGGTTTCTCTATTTCACTTGTTAATTACTTATTTTCCCAATTTGGTTTATGAACTCTTCATGTTAGATTTGAATTTATATTTAATACAATTTGAGGTATTTCAGATTTATGATTTTTTTTATTTAGCTTTTTATATTCTTAGCTTGAATTTAGTAATTGGTGACACTTGAGTTATCAAACTCCTTTGTTGATTGATAATTGGAATGTGCTGGTTGATTTGGATCCCTCTAAAGTTAGTCTTTCCTCAGAAGTTGACTAGGACTTGAGGAATTTCATTGATTAGTCCACTTGAGTTTCCTTTATTTAGTAAGGGTTAACTAAGTGGGAGCAATAAACAATTCTCATCACAATTGATAAGGATAACTAGGATAGGATTTTCAGTTCTCATACCTTGCTAAGAGTTTTATTAATTATTAATTTACTTTCTTGCAATTTATTTTTCCTGTCCCTTATTCAAAAAACCCAAAAAGATAATCTTCCATAACCAATAATAAATCACACCTCCCTGTAATTCTTTGAGAGATGACCCGAGGTTTCAATACTTCGGTTATAAATTTTATTAGGGGTTTGTTACTTGTGACAACCAAACTTTTGTACGAAAGGATTTTTTTTGTCGGTTTAGAAACTATACTTACAACGGAAATTTATTTGAAAATTCTAGACCGTGCGAGAGTTCTGTTCGGTCAAAATGGCACCGTTGCTAGGGAATTGCAAATGTGTGCCTTATTATTGGTTATTGTAAATATTTGCTTTTCTGTTTATTTGTTAGTTTTTGTTAGTTTAGGACTTAGTTGCTTATTTTTATTAGTTTTTGTTTTTCTTTTCTACTATGAACTCTCACCCCTTTGGCTACAAGTGTGGTTATAATTATGTTGCAGGAAGAGGAGATTACAATGAGAACATGCATCAAGGTTGGGACAATCAAAGATGGGAGGAGCCACAAGGATTTGATCAACCTTCTTGGCAACAACCCCCTCCAATGTACTACAAGCAACAACCATTCTGTGATGCATACCAAGACAATAGTTATGGTGGACCCTTTTGTGACAAACCACCTCCACCAAATTACTATGGTCAAGAGTCATTTCAGGGAGCGTACCAAGATGATGAATATGGTGGACCCCCTTGTAGTTACCAACAAGCCCCACCATATGCTTATGAACCACCTACCCAACATACCTTTGAACCACCATACTCACAAGCCTCTTTACACCATTCACCTCCATATGACCCTAACTCATATCCACCATACTAACCACCCTATGAACCGTATGAACCATACATAGAGCCACCCCAATTCCAACCCAATTACTCCCAAGAACCACCACCTCAATATACACCATCTCCATATCCTTATCAAGATGAACCACCTTCTTATCATGAACCCTTTCTCCTAAGTAATGAACCCTCATATCCACCCCAATCTCCAATGAATGAAACCATTGGTGTACTTCTTCAAGGGCAAGACAAGATGGAAAAGAACGTGCTAAATTTCGCAGCCGCCTTGGGCGAGTTAATAAATCAATTAGCCTCCCAATGCTTGAGCACTCAAAGCGCCCCCATGGCTACATGTGGGGAATCAAATGCAGAGCATAGCATGGAGGAGAGATCGAAAACTCCGATGGAACATGAGGAACGTGACTTTGTATTGGAACAAGTGGAGGAAGCCGTAATAGTTGAAGAGGAAGAAGTGGTTGAAGACTTAGGAGATGCTAAACCTCCATGGGAAGGTCAAGTTACAGAGCCTCCTTCAAAGACATTTGAAATTGATGTTGAGGAGGGTGTACAACCTCCAAGGCATAGCTTGGTTGAAGACTTTGAAGAGGTTGATCAAGAAATGGACTCAATCATTGATGAATCCTTATCTACAATTGAATCCTCTCCCATTGGACTTGACATGGAGATTAAAGAAGAAGAAGCACAACCTCCCATGCCTTTGGAAAGCAATGAAGAGGAGATTGAAATGTAAGAAAGCTACCAAGAGGAAGAGGTTGAAATTGAAGAAGCTTACAAGTAGGTGGAAGAATTCAAAGAAGAGCACAAGGGAGTGGAGCTTGCAAGATCATTAGAAATACCTCTCCCAAAGCCATTACCATCCAATACAACATTCAAGTGGGTAAAATTCTTATCCTTAACCTTTAATTTCCCACTTGAATATGGTTTACTTGAGACAGATGGTCAACTTAGAGCTCTTTGTGGCATTAAAAGTAAAAGGGAGATGGGTAGTGGTTGGCAATACCATCCTAGGTTCGTTATGGTTGGAAGCTCAAGGCCTGATTGCAAGGGTTGGCATAATTCTCAATTAATTGGGTCTAGGAGGATGTTTGGGTGCCTAAATGAAAATTCTAAGGCTGAACCACCCGGATGGAATCATCATGATCCACTTGAAGACGAGTGTAGAAACAAGATTTGGGATCCGGGAATATATGAGGATCAAATTTGGGAGCTCAAAGCTTGTGAAGAACTCCATCAAAGCTTGAGAAATTTACTTGGTATTGATAGAGCTTATTGGAAGTCCAAGCATTGGTGGAAGTTTCAAGACGAGTTCAAGCACAAGCCACCGTGACAAGGAGCTCACCAAATGTCCAACTTAAGGACTTTAACTAAAAGTGCTAGGTGGAAGACAACCCACCATGGTATGATCATTCTTTCTTTTCTCTCCTTAGTTTTATTTTAGTGACTCTTCTCATTAGTATTGCATATAGTCTGCATTTTCATCTGCATAAAAAAAACAAAAAATATTCAATTAAATAAATAAACAAGGGAACAAAATTACCCCAATGTTAAGTTAAAAAAAAAATCAATGCATATGTGATAAAATTAAAGAAAAGTTGATGCACGAGTATGAGATGCAAAAATGGGAATTTTGGGTAGCTAGGCATGATTTAAGAAGAATATAGAGTATGTATAGGTTAGAGCTTAGGTTAGTCAAGGATTCAATTTATAGCTCACTTAACCATATATATACCCTCACCCTTACCTTGGCCCCATTACAACCTTGAAAAGACCTCATGATGTTTACATTGGTACATTAAATATTTGTTAATTGGTTAGGTGAAGAACAAAGTTTAGAAAGCATGACTAGAGAAGAGTAGAGTGATTACCCTATACACTTGAGTGATTAAGAGTGCATATACACTATCAGTGAGGGTTCGATGCTCGATTCCTTGTTCTCGACTTTCGTGAGCTTTCTTCTTACAAGTTTACTTGTACTTTATTTTATGATTTGAATTAGTAAAATCCAATTCATGTATGTTCTTGGAAGATTTATTTACTTTAACCAAGTAGGTAGAAACATTTTGCATGTAGTTGCATTCACATAGATAGGTTGCATTTCATACTCTCTACCATTCCTCTTCACTCTTTTAGTTCTCTTGAGCTTAGCATGAGGACATGCTAATGTTTAAGTGTGGGGAGGTTGATAAACCCCATTTTTAGGGTTTATCCTATGCTTAATCTAGTGGATTTTATCCATTATTCTCACACTTATTCATACAATTTGCATGTTTTACGTTTTCCTTCCTGATTTTGTCCTATGATTGAAAACATGTTTCCTGGGCCTTTAAATTGCTAATTTTAATCCTCTCTTATTACCATTCAATATCTTGATATGTGTGTTAAGTTATTTCATGATTTATAAGGCAGGAATGGCTCAGAGAATGGAAAGGAAGCATGAAAAAGTGGAAGGAATACAAGAAATTGAAGGAATTGCTAAAGCTGTCCATCCTGACCTATTCAGACTTAACTGACCATAACCTGAGATACAGAGATCCAAATAAGGCGATTTTAGTTGCGTTGGAAAGCTAACATTCGGGGCTTTGCAACGATATATAATTTGCCATAGTTTCCTGGCTGTTGGGTGACGCACACGCATGGATCACGCGTACGCGTGACCTGGCAAAAATTCAATCCGCGCGTACGCGTGGATGACGCGTACGCGTGGACGACGCGTATGCGTGGCAGTGCCGCGTGCTGGACGTATAAAAAATTGCTAGAGGCGATTTCTGGGATGTTTTTGACCCAGTTTTTGGCCCAGAAAACACATATTAGAGGCTACAAAGTGGGGGAGTCCATTCATTTATCATCATTCATTCATTATTCACATTCTAGGTTTTAGATGTAGTTTTCTAGAGAGAGAGGCTCTCTCCTCTCTCTAGGATTTAGGATTTAGGTTTTCTCTTATTTTAAGGATTATCTCTTCTCCATTCCAGGTTCGATGTTCCTTTAATTTAGTTTTCTCTTCTACTTTTATTTGTTCTAATACTTTGGTTTCTCTATTTCACTTGTTAATTACTTATTTTCCAAATTTGGTTTATGAACTCTTCATGTTAGATTTGAATTTATATTTAATGCAATTTGAGGTATTTCAGATTTATGATTTTTTTTATTTATCTTTTTATATTCTTAGCTTGAATTGTGTAATTGGTGACACTTGAGTTATCAAACTCCTTTGTTGATTGATAATTGGAATTTGCTGGTTGATTTGGATCCCTCTAAAGCTAGGTTTTTCTCAGGAGCTGACTAGGACTTGAGGAATCCCATTGATTAGTCCACTTGACTTTTCTTTATTTAGTAAGGGTTAATTAAGTGGGAGCAATAAATAATTCTCATCACAATTGATAAGGATAACTAGGATAGAATTTCTAGTTCTCATACCTTGCTAAGAGTTTTATTAATTATTAATTTACTTGCAATTTATTTTTCCTGTCCCTTATTCAAAAACCCCAAAAAGATAATCTTCCATAACCAATAATAAATCACACCTCCCTGCAATTCCTTGAGAGATGACCCGAGGTTTCAATACTTCGGTTATCAATTTTATTAGCGGTTTGTTACTTGTGACAACCAAACTTTTGTACGAAAGGATTTTTTGTCAGTTTAGAAACTATACTTACAACAGAAATTTATTTGAAAATTCTAGACCGTGCGAGAGTTCTGTTCGGTCAATACTCTCGGTTTTTTTTGGGGTTTGTACTTGTGACAGCCAAATTAAACTTTGATGGAAGGTTGTTTGTCAGTTTGGATCTATACTTCAACGGAATTATTTTGTGAAAATTCCTAACTGACGGTAACCCTCTATCAAGTTTTTGGCTCGTTGTCGGGAAATTACAATGGTGTTATATTATTGGCTATTGTGAATATGTTCATATTGTGAATAGTTGTTTTTTGGTTATTTCTTAGTTTTACTAGTAATTAGGAGTTTGCTTTTTCTTTGCTTTTTGAAATTTTTGTTTTGATTTTCTCTTTTCCATATGAATTTTCATCCTTGTGGTTTTGGATATGGTTATGACTATGTTGTAGGTAATGAAAACTTTAATGATGGCTCACATTATGGGAGGGAAGAATTCTATGAAGGGAGCCACATCCATATGAGCAATCATCATGGCAATCTCCTTAACCAAGCTACTATGATTGTAACCCTTCCTATAATGCATATCATTCCAATGGATATGGTGGTTCTTATCATGATTATGCCACTCAACCACCATCATTCCATGCACCATCATTCCAACCACCACACTCTCAATCCACATCCTATTTCCACCAATTACCTCCACACAATCCAAATCCATATCCTCCCTATGTACACCCTTGTGACTGTTATGAACAAGCACCTGTTGAACCACCACCACTCCAATATCATTACCACCACAACCCTCTTGAACTACCTCCCATATATGAAAACTTTCAACCACATATTAAACTTTCCTTCTCACCGCAACTCTCCATGGAAGAATACCCATATCCATCAATCCAAGAGCAACATGATCCTAATTATGTTAGTCAAGTGGAACAAGAGCCAGGAGATCGTCTCAAGGAAGTAATGGATCGGTTTCAAGCAATCATCCGTCAAAAGGAGCAAGAGGAGGCCCAAAAGACGCATGAAGCTATCGAGGCTAACCTTTCCAAAATTAAAGCCAACTTGGACTCATGGGATTCATATCGTAGACAAAGCATCTTCACAGATGAATGTGAAAAATCAACCGAAGAGTGGAGCATGAAGGAGATTTTAGAGTCTCAACATGAGGACAAGAAAATGGAGTGTGTTGTGAAACAAGTGAAAGAGGAAGAGACCCTTGAAGAGGAAGAAATAGTTGAAGATTTAGGGGAGGTTGAGCAAGAGGTAAGTTCCATCATTGAAGACAACTCTACACCAAGTGACATTGGTGGTCTTGTTGAAGCTTCTTCCATTGGATGTGAAACCGATGTTGAGGAGGAATGTACACAACCTCCAATACATATTTTGATCAATAAGGAAGAGTTGAAAGAAGTTGACAAGCAAGTGGGAATTGAAGAGAGTTATCAAGAGGTGGAAGTCATCAAGGAGGAGTAAAAGGAAGTGAAGCTTACATTATCAAAGCCAATGGATATCTTCCTTGCTAAGTCACCATCCAAATTACAAATTGAGTGGGTAATCATCTCATCCTTTAATTTCCTTGGCCCATATCAATATGCTTTGTTAGAGACGGATGGTCAACTTAGAGCTATTTGTGGGTTAGAAAGTAGAAAAGAGTTGGATGTTGGTTGGCAATAAGAATCATGGTGCATAGTGGATGGAAGCTCAAACTTTGGGATTCATAGGTCGAGTGAAGCTCAAGTCAATGGAATTAGGATGAGGATTATGAGTCATAAGGAGAATTCAAGAAGTTTATCACCCAATTGGAATCATGAAGATCAAGGAGAAAGAGTGTTGACAAATAAGATATGGGACCCCGGAATATACATCAACAGTCATCAATCTTGGGGTACTACTTGCTTGAGATTTCTTGGAAGAGTGGTGCACATAATTTGGGATCCCGAAGGCTATTAGAAATGCAAACATTGGTGGAAATTCAAGGAAGAATTTAAGTATAAGCCACCATAGCTAGAACATCCCCAATTGTCCAACTTAAGGACTTTAAACAAAAGTGCTAGATGGGAGACATCCCATCATGGTAAACTTTTTCCATTCTCTTGTAGATATAATCAATGAATGAATTGAGTTGCCATTGTTAGGCAGTTTTCTTTCTCTTTACACTCTTGCATATATTACTTTGATTGCTAGGTTGCTTGTTAGATTCACGTTTTGATTAGAATAGTTATTTTTGAATTGCATCTTGCTTGAAGTGTAAACTTTGTGTGCATTGTATTTAAAAATTTTTCAAAAACTAAAAGATTTTTTGTTAAATTTGAATTTTGGGTGGTTTAGAGTGTCTATAAGTTAGGAGAGTGTGAAATTCTGTTTTTATGCTTCTTTTGAAAAAAAGAGAGGCATCTCACGTGTGCGCATGCCTGACGCGTACGCGTCATCAGTTGTTTTTCCTAGCCCATGTGTGTGCATGAGCGATGCGTACGCATCGCAATACTGCTGGTGCATGGTACAAAATCTAGAGAGTTGTGATGGTACCATGCAGGTATCGTGCGTCGAGCATGAAAAGCTTCCATGCACACGCGTGACCGACGCTTACGCGTCACCTTCTCTTTTCTACCTCCCTCGCGTACGCATCACTTGTTTTTTCTTCCTTCCATGTGTACGCGTGACTGAAGCGTACGCGTTGCATCCCATATTCAAATAAAGGGCGCCCTGCCCTGTTTCTTTTCTCTCCCTTCTTCTTTATTTCTTTCTTTCTTCTTTCTTCTTTCTTTCCTTCCCCTATTTCTTTTATCCCTCTTATTTTCACTTCTCTCAACATTTTTCAATCAATTTTCTCCGTTTCCCTTTCTTCCTCTTTTTAAATTTTTACTTCTCATTTTTCTCATCTTTCATTTTCTTTTGTTTATTGCATTTGCATACCTTCATTCATTGCATTGTAACATTGTTTTTGTAGCTTTGTTCTTATTTTCTTTTGTAAGTTTGTAATGTTAACATTGGTGTTGAATTTTCCTACTCAGTTGTTGAGAATTTCTTGGATCATTTTGGTGCTTCTTGACTTGTTTGACATTGTTTGGGTGATGAAATTTTTAGGTCAATGCTTAATTTTTTGACTCTTGCACTCTTTGTGCATTGATATGAACTTATATTGTCTTTTATGACCCACTTTTTCTTACTTATTATTTGCAAATTTTACCCCACACGCATGATTAGTGCCTTAGTCCCTTCTAACTCATTATTCTCTATTTTTGTGCCTAATTATCATTGAGTTAGGATGGGACCGAAATCTCCAATGCTTATCACTAATCTTGTTTGTGTCAATTCTTGTTTGAACTTGATGCTCCAAGTGCTCTTCATGTCATTTACTTATGCTTTGACTTTACTCTTGCATCAAGTATTAGTTGATATGCCTTAACTCATATTGTTTTCTCACTTATATGTTGTAATTATCATGTAGTCAAGAATCCCACTCTTATTTGGCATTAGCCTCCACCTATATTCTATTTGTTTCGATGTCTTCGTTTGTAGGCTTAATCATCTTTTTTTTTTCTCTCCTTTCAGGCTGGCCACCAAGAAGGGAAAGAAAAAAGCTTCGAAATGGGACAACAAGCAAGTCCCTCCGCACAACCTTCGGAAGGAGGTCATCAGTTGTAGCAACCCATCTACCTTGCTCTTCTTTGCATGCACCGAGGACGATGCAATCTTTAAGTGTGGGAAAGTCGAGGACCGACTTTTGTGGGTAACTACTTCCTTTTCCAACATGAATTCTTAATCTTCTTTGTTAGCTAGTTGTTGCATTGCACGATAGATTGCATGATAGTTAGAGTTTGTACATATTCTACCCATTTTTATGTTAGGAGTACTTGGTTAGAGTGATGATTTCTTTTCCAAGAAACTGTTTTAGGGAAGTCCACCAATTTAAAATTTTTTTTTTGTGTGAACTTGCTTGAAGG